>NC_140586.1:649956396-649961396 GCF_964204655.1 Triturus cristatus
AACCACTGTCACGAACACAGGATAGGCCTAGGCCTAGGGAATCGCTGGGGCTACACTATACTACCAAAGGTTAGGAAGTGGGAGGCCCACGGGATTCAGGTGCAGAGTGGAAACACTCACGCGTAATGCGTAAAAGTCGATAGAAATGGAAGTTGTTAGAAATTAACAGTTTTAGGACACTTCTGGTATAGCTAGGAAGTCGAGACTCGGAAACTAGACCCTTGGCTAGTCAATACCCTTGTGAGCACCGAAGTACCCAAGTTACCTAGCCCACGGGCTGCGGGTGCATAGGTGTGAATTTGCGTCGTGTTTCGTCGTTGACTCCTATGGATGCCTGAAGGAAAGTTGCTGACAGGCAGTCTGTGAAGAGTGTCCGGTGGATCCCAAGGATGGGATCAAGAAGGGAGGATACCTGCAAGCAGAAGGGACAGAGTCTAGGTCACCAGCCAGGAGCCGGGAAGGAACCAGGAAGGAACCAGGCGATGTCGTGAAGATGCAGGTGAAGAGGTGAAGCTTGTCGCAGCAGCCACGGGTACCAGGAGGCGTCTAGGATGACCAGGACAAGGAGGTGAGTTGTCCCACGAAGGCTCTTGCTGTCGGCGGCGTCGAAGTCGAGTCAGGACCCAACAAGCCTTGGCAAGCGGAACCCCCGCAGGATGGAGGACTTGCTTCTGGTGCAGACCAGGAAGGTCTGGGGTGCTTCTCTTTCACAGAGGAGCGGGTGCCAGTCTGGAGGAGCCGGACCAGCAAGGTGAAAACAAAGGTTCGTCGTCGCAGAGGTCACTAGCCAACGGGCCAGCAAACGGACAACACGTCGAGCAACTCAGGTGCAGAAGGGCCCCACGCAAAACACGTGAAGTGTGGGGAGCTGGTCTTCTTTGCAGATGGTGCTCGGGATGGGGGCTTCTCAATTCCCCAAGCACAGCCTTGAGGGAGCCTCGGATGTCACGCTAGTCAGGTACTAGCCACTTTTCCCAAGTCGCCGGTCCCACGTCCCTCGTCGCCTCCACGGTTCTCAGCTTTGCTGTAGATGTGGATCTGGTTCAGAGGTGTCTGGAAGTCTCGGCGCTGGTCAGTCTCTGCAGTCGTCCCTCATAGGATCAGTCGCAAAGCAAGCAGCGGTTGCTGGATTGTGCCTGGTTGCCCAGGGTGGTCACTCCTTGGCCACAAGGGAGATTCTTCAGTCTTCTTCGTGAGGTCGAATGTCGAAGGTCCAGAGTTTCTGTTCAAGTTGCAGATTCAGGATAATCTATTTTGCAGGGCTCAGCTACCTACTGATATACTGGGCTAGTGGGCTGGGCTACCTGCAAGGTCCCTCCTATGGGTGGGACCAGGAAGGGGAGTGGTTGCACCCCCTTTCCTTTGTCCAGTTTCGCGCCAGAGCTGGGGCTGGAGTGCCCCAGCACCGGTTTGAACTGGACTACGCATGGAGCACCTTGTGTGCCCCAGGCATGTCTCATTCCTTTCAGCCCTCCCTGCCCCAATACACTAAAGTCTGTCTGGGGAGGTGCTAGCACCTCCCCAAGCAGGAAACCTATTGTCCAGGCCTCCCTGGCTGGGAAGGCTCTCAGCTGCAGGAGGTCAGACTCGTGTCTGTTGCAGCAGCATCCATTTTCTGATGCTGAGGCTTTGGTCAGAGTTAAACAGCAAAGTAGGATTTTAACATGTCTCTCCCTCTAGAAGGGAGGAATAATATCCTCATCACCAGAAATGGTATGGGGGTATTATTCCAAAGTGTTAGACACCTTACACGACATGTTTTGATAAAGCCAAACCATAGTTACCATAACCGTTTAAGATTATAAGGCACTTTGAGAGTATATGGTAGGCGATATCATAGAACAACTATAAGGACATGGTTCTGAAAGCTGCAGACAGGCTCAGCTCATGCTAGAGCACCATCTCACATGTTACCAAACACTCTGCCTCCAGGATTGTTAAGGCCTGCCATAGGAGTGGCTCACAGGTACACATGTGTCTATTTTAAGGGTAGATATAGGTATACTATATCTAAGCAAGGGGTGATTACACGACCTTGCCCCAGCTGAGTGATCAGCCAGTTGTGTCTGATTGGAAGGCCAGACCAGGCGTAGCATAATACATGCTGCAGCCCCTGGGAGGCCTAGGGTACACCTATGCCCTGGGAGGCCTAGGGTACCCTGTACAGGGTCCAATAAGGTGACCCTTACCAATTGGGTATGTACCTAGGGTACATGGAGTTCATTTTAAAGAGAGAGCAGACAGCCTGAGACCCTGAATGGCAGGATCTCAGGCCAACTAAATCGAAAAACCAGCTAGACACTAGGCAAAAAGTTGGGGGTAACCATAGTCAGATATCCACCTTCCTACAATGGTGCTCTAGCATGAGCTGAGCCTGTCTGCAGCTTTCGGAACCATGTCCTTATAGCTGTTCTATGATATAGCCTACCATATACTCTTAAAGTACCTTATAATCTTAAACGGTTATGGTAACTATGGTTTGGCTTTATCAAAACATGTCGTGTAAGGTGTCTAACACTTTGGAATAATACCCCCATACCATTTCTGGCAATGAGGATATTATTCCTCCCTTCTAGAGGGAGAAGACATGTTGAAACCTACTTACCTGGTTAAAGTTAACCAGAGCCCCAGCATCACAAAATGGATGCTGCTGCCACAGACACAAGTCTGACCTCCTGCTGCTGGGAGTCCTTCCAGCGAGGGAGGCTTGGACAATAGGTTTCCTGCCTTGGGAGGTGCGAGCACCACCCCAGACTGGACTTAGTGTATTGGGGCAGGGAGGGATGAAAGAAACTAGACACTGCCTGGGGCACACAAGGTGTCGCATGCATAGTCCAGTTTAAACCGGCGCTGGGGCACTCCAGCCCCAGCTCTGCTGCAAAACTGGACAAAGGAAAGGGGGTGTAACCACTCCCCTTCCTGGTCCCACCCATAGGAGGGACCTTGCAGGTAGCCCAGCCCACTAGCCCAGTATATCAGTAGGTAGCTGAGCCCTGCAGAAACTCGATTATCCTGAATCTGCAACTTGAACAGAAACTCTGGACCTTCGACATTCGACCTCAGGAAGAAGACTGAAGAATCTCCCTTGTGGCCAAGGAGTGACCACCCTGGGCAACCAGGCACCATCCAGCGACCGATGCTTGCTTTGCGACTGATCCTACGAGGGACGACTGCAGAGACTGACCAGCGCAGAGACTGACCAGCGCCGAGACTTCCAGACACCTCTGACCCAGATCCACATCTACAGCGAAGCTGAGACCCGTGGAGGCGACGAGGGACGTGGGACCGGCGACTTGGGAAAAGTGGCTAGTAACTGACTAGCGCGACTTCTGAGGCTTCCTCGAGGCTGTGCTTGGGGAATTGAGAAGCCCCCATCCTGAGCACCATCTGCAAAGAAGATCAGCTTCCCACACTTCACGTGTTCTGCGTGGGGCCCTTCTGCACCTGAGTTGCTCGACGTGTTGTCCGGTTGCTGGCCCGTTGGCTAGTGACCTCTGTGACGACGAACCTTTGTTTTCATCTTGCTGGTCCGGCTCCTCCAGACTGGCACCCGCTCCTCTGTGAAAGAGAAGCACCCCAGACCTTCCTGGTCTGCACCAGAAGCAAGTCCTCCATTCTGCGTGGGTTCCGCTTGCTAAGGCTTGTTGGGTCCTGACTCGACATCGACGCCACCGACAGCAAGAGAGTTCGTGGGACAGCTCGCCTCCTGGTCCTGGTCGTCCTCGCCATCGCCTGGTACCCGTGGCTGCTGCGACAAGCTTCACCTCTTCATCTGCACGACATCGCCTGGTTCCTTCCTGGTTCCTTCCCGGCTCCTGGCTGGTGACCTAGACTCTGTCCCTTCTGCTTGCAGGTATCCTTCCTTCTTGATTCCATCCTTGGGATCCACCGGACACTCTTCACTGACTGCCTGTCAGCAACTTTCCTTCAGGCATCCATAGGAGTCAACGACGAAACCCGACGCAAGTTCACACCTATGCACCCACAGCCCGTGGGCTAGGTAACTTGGGTACTCCGGTGCTCACAAGGGTATTGACTATCCTAGGGTCTAGTTTCCAAGTCTCGACTTCCTAGCTATTCCAGAAGTGTACTAAAACTGTTAAATTCTAATAACTACTATTTCTATCGACTTTTACGCATTACGCGTGAGTGTTTCCACTCTGCACCTGAATCCCGTGGGCCTCCCACTTCCTAACCTTTGGTAGTATAGTGTAGCCCCAGCTATTCCCTAGGCCTAGGCCTATCCAGTGTTCGTGACAGTGGTTCTTATACCACTTACTTAGTATATGTTTGCGTGGCCCCTAGGGCCTAACTGTATTACTTACCTGTGTGACTTCATGTATGCTTAAATAAGACTGCGTTGTACTTACCTCGAATCTCATAAAGAGAGGTGAGGGTTTGACTAGAATAAATACATTCTATTTTTATATATATCTGTTGTGGTGTCCTTTCATTTGGTATTCAAGGGGTTACATATGGTATAACAGCTGGCTTCACATGCCATTCAGAGTTTAGCCTAAGACTGCTCTTGTCCGTGCTACCACTAGGATAGCTGGTCTATAAGGTTGACTTTACAACCAATCACCATAAGGGTTGTTTGGACTGATACAAGGTGTACACTAGAATTAGTGACATCATATATCAGGCCAACTTCTCACAACCATCTCACTTGTTACCAAGCACTCTGCCTCCAGGATTGTTAAGGCCTGCCATAGGAGTGGCTGATAGGTACACATGTGTCTATATACAAGGTAGGTATAGGAATACTACCCCTAAGCAAGGGGTGATTACACAACCTTGCCCCAGCTGAGTGATCAGCCAGTTGTGTCATAATGGTAGGCCAGCCTGGGGTGGCATAGTACATGCTGCAGCCCCTGGTAGGCCGAGGGTACACCTATGCCCTGGGTACCTAAGGTACACTATACAGGGGCCAATAAGGTGATCCTTATCAATTGGGTTATGCACCTAAAGTACATAGTATGAATTTAGAGAGTGAACAG
>NC_140586.1:649971396-649976396 GCF_964204655.1 Triturus cristatus
GAAGGGGCCGAGGGCCTGCGAGGGGACCTCGGCTCCTCTCGGTGGGAGGCGTGCGGGATGGGGAGCCACCTGGCTCTTCCCTTCCGGTGCCTCCGACCCAGGCGAGGGTGGTGGTGGGCCGATCGCCAGCCTCTGCTGGCACGGCTCGGGGCCGATCCGGCGACGGACGGCTGATGTGCAGGTGGAGCGACCCTCCCTCGTTGCCAGGTACCTGGTCCGACCCGGTCCCGTGTGGCCGGGCTGAGGGGTTTGAAGACTCGCGTGGTCCCTCCCGGGTTACCCCAGGAGTGACCGGCGGCTGCGGGGCTGCCTGCTCCCGTCGCTCCGGGAGCCCCCTCCCTCGCCCCCGGGTGGGTGGGGCAGGCGCCCGGGCCGAGCGCCTGGCAAGGTTTTTCCCCCCCACGACGGTGCTGTCTGACTCCCAGAGGGGAAGCCTTGAACGGGGTGCCCGTGCCGTCTCGCCGCGCGGGCGACGGACGGACGGCGTCGCCTTCCTCCCGCCTCTCCTGCGCCCGCAGGTGGGCGGACGTTTTCGAAAAGTTGCCTGTGACTCTTGGCGGTGGATCACTCGGCTCGCTCGTCGATGAAGAACGCAGCTAGCTGCGAGCATTAGTGTGAATTGCAGGACACATTGATCATCGACACTTCGAACGCACCTTGCGGCCCCGGGTTACTCCCGGGTGTGAGAAGTTGGCCTGATATATGATGTCACTAATTCTAGTGTACACCCTGTATCAGTCCAAACAACTCTTATGGTGATTGGTTGTAAAGTCAACCTTATAGACCAGCTATCCTAGTGGTAGCATGGACAAGAGCAGTCTTAGGCTAAACTCTGTATGGCATGTGAAGCCAGCTGTTATACCATATGTAATCCCTTGAATACCAAATGAAAGGACACCACAACAGATATATATGAAAATAGAATGTATTTATTCTAGTCAAACCCTCAGCACTCTTTATGAGATTCGAGGTAAGTACAACACAGTCTTATTTAAGCATACATTAAGTCACCCAGGTAAGTAATACAGTTAGGCCCTAGGGGCCACGCAAACCATATACTAAGTAAGTGGTATAAGAACCACTGTCACGAACACAGGATAGGCCTAGGCCTAGGGAATCGCTGGGGCTACACTATACTACCAAAGGTTAGGAAGTGGGAGGCCCACGGGATTCAGGTGCAGAGTGGAAACACTCACGCGTAATGCGTAAAAGTCAATAGAAATGGAAGTTGTTAGAAATTAACAGTTTTAGGACACTTCTGGTATAGCTAGGAAGTCGAGACTCGGAAACTAGACCCTTGGATAGTCAATACCCTTGTGAGCACCGAAGTACCCAAGTTACCTAGCCCACGGGCTGCGGGTGCATAGGTGTGAATTTGCGTCGGGTTTCGTCGTTGACTCCTATGGATGCCTGAAGGAAAGTTGCTGACAGGCAGTCTGTGAAGAGTGTCCGGTGGATCCCAAGGATGGGATCAAGAAGGGAGGATACCTGCAAGCAGAAGGGACAGAGTCTAGGTCACCAGCCAGGAACCAGGAAGGAACCAGGCGATGTCGTGAAGATGCAGGTGAAGAGGTGAAGCTTGTCGCAGCAGCCACGGGTACCAGGAGGCGTCTAGGACGACCAGGACAAGGAGGTGAGTTGTCCCACGAAGGCTCTTGCTGTCGGCGGCGGCAAAGTCGAGTCAGGACCCAACAAGCCTTGGCAAGCGGAACCCCCGCAGGATGGAGGACTTGCTTCTGGTGCAGACCAGGAAGGTCTGGGGTGCTTCTCTTTCACAGAGGAGCGGGTGCCAGTCTGGAGGAGCCGGACCAGCAAGGTGAAAACAAAGGTTCGTCGTCGCAGAGGTCACTAGCCAACGGGCCAGCAAACGGACAACACGTCGAGCAACTCAGGTGCAGAAGGGCCCCACGCAGAACACGTGAAGTGTGGGGAGCTGGTCTTCTTTGCAGATGGTGCTCGGGATGGGGGCTTCTCAATTCCCCAAGCACAGCCTTGAGGGAGCCTCGGATGTCACGCTAGTCAGGTACTAGCCACTTTTCCCAAGTCGCCGGTCCCACGTCCCTCGTCGCCTCCACGGTTCTCAGCTTTGCTGTAGATGTGGATCTGGTTCAGAGGTGTCTGGAAGTCTCGGCGCTGGTCAGTCTCTGCAGTCGTCCCTCATAGGATCAGTCGCAAAGCAAGCAGCGGTTGCTGGATTGTGCCTGGTTGCCCATGGTGGTCACTCCTTGGCCACAAGGGAGATTCTTCAGTCTTCTTCGTGAGGTCGAATGTCGAAGGTCCAGAGTTTCTGTTCAAGTTGCAGATTCAGGATAATCTATTTTGCAGGGCTCAGCTACCTACTGATATACTGGGCTAGTGGGCTGGGCTACCTGCAAGGTCCCTCCTATGGGTGGGACCAGGAAGGGGAGTGGTTGCACCCACTTTCCTTTGTCCAGTTTCGCGCCAGAGCTGGGGCTGGAGTGCCCCAGCACCGGTTTGAACTGGACTACGCATGGAGCACCTTGTGTGCCCCAGGCATGTCTCATTCCTTTCAGCCCTCCCTGCCCCAATACACTAAAGTCTGTCTGGGGAGGTGCTAGCACCTCCCCAAGCAGGAAACCTATTGTCCAGGCCTCCCTGGCTGGGAATGCTCTCAGCTGCAGGAGGTCAGACTCGTGTCTGTTGCAGCAGCATCCATTTTCTGATGCTGAGGCTTTGGTCAGAGTTAAACAGCAAAGTAGGATTTTAACATGTCTCTCCCTCTAGAAGGGAGGAATAATATCCTCATCACCAGAAATGGTATGGGGGTATTATTCCAAAGTGTTAGACACCTTATACGACATGTTTTGATAAAGCCAAACCATAGTTACCATAACCGTTTAAGATTATAAGGCACTTTGAGAGTATATGGTAGGCGATATCATAGAACAACTATAAGGACATGGTTCTGAAAGCTGCAGACAGGCTCAGCTCATGCTAGAGCACCATCTCACATGTTACCAAACACTCTGCCTCCAGGATTGTTAAGGCCTGCCATAGGAGTGGCTCACAGGTACACATGTGTCTATTTTAAGGGTAGATATAGGTATACTATATCTAAGCAAGGGGTGATTACACGACCTTGCCCCAGCTGAGTGATCAGCCAGTTGTGTCTGATTGGAAGGCCAGACCAGGCGTAGCATAATACATGCTGCAGCCCCTGGGAGGCCTAGGGTACACCTATGCCCTGGGAGGCCTAGGGTACCCTGTACAGGGTCCAATAAGGTGACCCTTACCAATTGGGTATGTACCTAGGGTACATGGAGTTCATTTTAAAGAGAGAGCAGACAGCCTGAGACCCTGAATGGCAGGATCTCAGGCCAACTAAATCGAAAAACCAGCTAGACACTAGGCAAAAAGTTGGGGGTAACCATAGTCATATATCCACCTTCCTACAATGGTGCTCTAGCATGAGCTGAGCCTGTCTGCAGCTTTCGGAACCATGTCCTTATAGCTGTTCTATGATATAGCCTACCATATACTCTTAAAGTACCTTATAATCTTAAACGGTTATGGTAACTATGGTTTGGCTTTATCAAAACATGTCGTGTAAGGTGTCTAACACTTTGGAATAATACCCCCATACCATTTCTGGCAATGAGGATATTATTCCTCCCTTCTAGAGGGAGAAGACATGTTGAAACCTACTTACCTGGTTAAAGTTAACCAGAGCCCCAGCATCACAAAATGGATGCTGCTGCCACAGACACAAGTCTGACCTCCTGCTGCTGGGAGTCCTTCCAGCGAGGGAGGCTTGGACAATAGGTTTCCTGCCTTGGGAGGTGCGAGCACCACCCCAGACAGGACTTAGTGTATTGGGGCAGGGAGGGATGAAAGAAACTAGACACTGCCTGGGGCACACAAGGTGTCGCATGCATAGTCCAGTTTAAACCGGCGCTGGGGCACTCCAGCCCCAGCTCTGCTGCAAAACTGGACAAAGGAAAGGGGGTGTAACCACTCCCCTTCCTGGTCCCACCCATAGGAGGGACCTTGCAGGTAGCCCAGCCCACTAGCCCAGTATATCAGTAGGTAGCTGAGCCCTGCAGAGACTCGATTATCCTGAATCTGCAACTTGAACAGAAACTCTGGACCTTCGACATTCGACCTCAGGAAGAAGACTGAAGAATCTCCCTTGTGGCCAAGGAGTGACCACCCTGGGCAACCAGGCACCATCCAGCGACCGATGCTTGCTTTGCGACTGATCCTACGAGGGACGACTGCAGAGACTGACCAGCGCAGAGACTGACCAGCGCCGAGACTTCCAGACACCTCTGACCCAGATCCACATCTACAGCGAAGCTGAGACCCGTGGAGACGACGAGGGACGTGGGACCGGCGACTTGGGAAAAGTGGCTAGTAACTGACTAGCGCGACTTCTGAGGCTTACTCGAGGCTGTGCTTGGGGAATTGAGAAGCCCCCATCCTGAGCACCATCTGCAAAGAAGATCAGCTTCCCACACTTCACGTGTTCTGCGTGGGGCCCTTCTGCACCTGAGTTGCTCGACGTGTTGTCCGGTTGCTGGCCCGTTGGCTAGTGACCTCTGTGACGACGAACCTTTGTTTTCATCTTGCTGGTCCGGCTCCTCCAGACTGGCACCCGCTCCTCTGTGAAAGAGAAGCACCCCAGACCTTCCTGGTCTGCACCAGAAGCAAGTCCTCCATTCTGCGTGGGTTCCGCTTGCTAAGGCTTGTTGGGTCCTGACTCGACATCGACGCCACCTACAGCAAGAGAGTTCGTGGGACAGCTCGCCTCCTGGTCCTGGTCGTCCTCGCCATCGCCTGGTACCCGTGGCTGCTGCGACAAGCTTCACCTCTTCACCTGCATCCGCACGACATCGCCTGGTTCCTTCCTGGTTCCTTCCCGGCTCCTGGCTGGTGACCTAGACTCTGTCCCTTCTGCTTGCAGGTATCCTTCCTTCTTGATTCCATCCTTGGGATCCACCGGACACTCTTCACTGACTGCCTGTCAGCAACTTTCCTTC
>NC_140586.1:649981396-649983896 GCF_964204655.1 Triturus cristatus
GGCTAGGGTTCTGAAGCTGGGACCGGGCCCGGGGCTCGTGCTCTGTCCAGCAGGCCCCGGGGTGCTGGAGCCCCCCGTCCTGCAAGCCAGCCGAGGGTCCGGGCGCTGGAGACAGGGGTCCACCGGGGCCCGGGAAGGCTCTCCCCGGCCTGGCTGCTTTCAGAAGCAGGGACCGGGCCGGTGAGCAGGGGTGGCTGGCTTTATCTGCTACGCTGGCAGAGCGGAGTTTTCTGCCCACCCCTATACCACCATGTGGTGCGGAAGCACCCGTCCTGCGGCCTGGTGAGGGTCCGGGTCCATCGGGCCAAGGGAGGCTCCCCAGACCTGGCTGGGATCAGAAGCAGGGACCGGGCCAGGTGGGTGTGTGGCTAGCTAAGTCTTTTCTTGCGGAAGTAGGAGTTTGGTTAGGGCTGGGCGGAATTTGCGGAATGCCTCTTCGCGGAATTTTGAAAAAAATTGTGGAAAACGAGCACACAACCTGAGGGACCGTGTGCCCGGGACTGGGGTCCCTCGTGCTTGGGCAAGCTCCCCGATCTCCCCGGCCTGGCTGCGTTGAGAAGCAGGGACCGGCCCCGGGCCTCCTGATTTTTGGTCAGGGCCTGGGATCCCACGTCCTGCGGCCTGCCAAGTGTCCATCTGCCCGGGACAAGAGACCCTGGTGCAGAGCCCCGGAGCCCTGCAAGGGCAGGCGGGAGCCCTACCGCTATGGCTCGGTGTGGGCAGCTGGGAGTCCTTTCGGTCCCGGCCATCTGGTCTCACCTCTCCCCTCGGCCATCTGGTCGCGCGCAATGCTTTCCAATGGGGCGACCAGATGGCCGGGCCAGCCTGGAAGTCCCGACGAGGGCTCATTTGACTCCCGGATCCCAGTCAGGGCTCCAGGAGGCCGGGCGCGTCCGCGCCTAGAGTCCCCTACGTCACTCGGAGCGTGCGGGTTACAAGAAAGGGGGGTAGCCTTCCTCCGGATTAGTAGGGGCAGGGTGTGCCTGAAGACCCCTCCGGGGCTGGCGTTTCTTTGCCGGGGACCAGATGGGCTACGCCCGGGCAACATCCTCCCAGGCGTCCGGGAAATCCCTCCTCCGGCCCACGGCGTGGCAAAGTGCCCAGGGACGGGCTCCACGGGTCCCGGGCAGTCCTCCCCCCGGGGCGCCCGGGCCCGAGAGCTCCGTCGGTCCTCCCCGTGCCTGAGGCCCAGCCGCTGTCCCCGAGCCCCCCCCGAGAAGCAGAGCCCACCGAGCCCTTGGATCAGGCGGGAGCCCTACCGCTATGGCCCGGCTCTGGGCGAGCAGACGGGAGTCCATTCAGTTGCCGGCCATCTGGTCGCTCCTTTCCCCTCGGCCATCTGGTCGCGCGAAATGCTTTCCTATAAGGGGGCGCCAGATGGCTGCGCTGGCCTGGAAGTCCCGATGAGGGTCCATTCGCCTCCCGTATCCCAACCAGGGCTCCAGGAGGCTGGGCGCGTTCGCCCCAAGGGTCCCCTCCGTCACTCGAAGCGCGCAGGTTTCAAGAAAGGGGGGTAGCCTTCTTCCGGATTACTAGGGACAGGGTACTCTGGGACCCCTCTCGGTCCTCAGCCGGCAGCTGGACGGGCCCGGATGCTGCACTGGTTCTGTCCCGGGGCCTGCCGCATGGCAGGGTGCCCGGGACAAGGGGTCCGGAGAGGCTTCCCCTGCTCCTGTGGTCCTGGGAGCCCCGGCTGGGTCCAGGGGCCCGACTGGGCCCCGGCCCCAGGCCCCGTCCCCCAGCCTGCAGCACTCCCAAAGGCCCGGGACAGGGTTCCGTTGTGGCCAGGGAGCCTCTCCTCACTCAGCTGGGTTCTGGAGCTCCGGCCGGGCCCCTGAGGGCCCCGGGCAGGGCGGCCTCCCCGCCCCGGGCTCCGTCCTGGGTCCTGCCGTGTGGCAAGGTGCCCAGGACGGGGTCCGGAGGCTTCCCCTGCGCCTGGGGCCCGGGTCTCTGGCCCCGGGCCCCGTCACTCCCAAAGGCCCGGGACGGGGTTCCGTTGTGTCCGGGGAGCCTCCCCTCGCTCGTCTGGGTTCAGGAGCTCCGGCCGGGCCCCTGGGGGCCCCGGGGGGGCGCCCTCCCCCCCGGGCTCCATCCTGGGTCTTGCCGCGTGGCAGGGTGCCCGGGGCAGGGTGCCCGGGGCGGGGTCCGGAGATGCTTCCCCTGCCCTTTCCCCTTTCCCCTCGGCCATCTGGTCGCGCACGTGCCTTCGGCCATCTGGTCGCACACAATGCTTTCCAATGGGGCGACCAGATGGCCGAGCTTGCCTGGAAGTCTCGATGAGTGTCCATTTGCCTCTCGGATCCCAGCGAGGGCTCCAGGAGATCGTGTACATTCGTGCCTTGGGTCCCCTCTGTCACCTTGTGCGCACGGATTACAAGAAAGGGGGGTAATTTTCCTCCGGATTACTAGGGAGAGGGTCAGTCTTTGAGCCCGCTCGCCCCGGGAGCAGGCAGGGATCTGAAGCCGCCATCCCCCCTGCGCAGGGCGGCCTGCAGAGGGG
>NC_140586.1:649988896-649991396 GCF_964204655.1 Triturus cristatus
TCAGAGGTGTCTGGAAGTCTCGGCGCTGGTCAGTCTCTGCAGTCGTCCCTCATAGGATCAGTCGCAAAGCAAGCAGCGGTTGCTGGATTGTGCCTGGTTGCCCAGGGTGGTCACTCCTTGGCCACAAGGGAGATTCTTCAGTCTTCTTCGTGAGGTCGAATGTCGAAGGTCCAGAGTTTCTGTTCAAGTTGCAGATTCAGGATAATCTATTTTGCAGGGCTCAGCTACCTACTGATATACTGGGCTAGTGGGCTGGGCTACCTGCAAGGTCCCTCCTATGGGTGGGACCAGGAAGGGGAGTGGTTGCACCCACTTTCCTTTGTCCAGTTTCGCGCCAGAGCTGGGGCTGGAGTGCCCCAGCACCGGTTTGAACTGGACTACGCATGGAGCACCTTGTGTGCCCCAGGCATGTCTCATTCCTTTCAGCCCTCCCTGCCCCAATACACTAAAGTCTGTCTGGGGAGGTGCTAGCACCTCCCCAAGCAGGAAACCTATTGTCCAGGCCTCCCTGGCTGGGAATGCTCTCAGCTGCAGGAGGTCAGACTCGTGTCTGTTGCAGCAGCATCCATTTTCTGATGCTGAGGCTTTGGTCAGAGTTAAACAGCAAAGTAGGATTTTAACATGTCTCTCCCTCTAGAAGGGAGGAATAATATCCTCATCACCAGAAATGGTATGGGGGTATTATTCCAAAGTGTTAGACACCTTATACGACATGTTTTGATAAAGCCAAACCATAGTTACCATAACCGTTTAAGATTATAAGGCACTTTGAGAGTATATGGTAGGCGATATCATAGAACAACTATAAGGACATGGTTCTGAAAGCTGCAGACAGGCTCAGCTCATGCTAGAGCACCATCTCACATGTTACCAAACACTCTGCCTCCAGGATTGTTAAGGCCTGCCATAGGAGTGGCTCACAGGTACACATGTGTCTATTTTAAGGGTAGATATAGGTATACTATATCTAAGCAAGGGGTGATTACACGACCTTGCCCCAGCTGAGTGATCAGCCAGTTGTGTCTGATTGGAAGGCCAGACCAGGCGTAGCATAATACATGCTGCAGCCCCTGGGAGGCCTAGGGTACACCTATGCCCTGGGAGGCCTAGGGTACCCTGTACAGGGTCCAATAAGGTGACCCTTACCAATTGGGTATGTACCTAGGGTACATGGAGTTCATTTTAAAGAGAGAGCAGACAGCCTGAGACCCTGAATGGCAGGATCTCAGGCCAACTAAATCGAAAAACCAGCTAGACACTAGGCAAAAAGTTGGGGGTAACCATAGTCATATATCCACCTTCCTACAATGGTGCTCTAGCATGAGCTGAGCCTGTCTGCAGCTTTCGGAACCATGTCCTTATAGCTGTTCTATGATATAGCCTACCATATACTCTTAAAGTACCTTATAATCTTAAACGGTTATGGTAACTATGGTTTGGCTTTATCAAAACATGTCGTGTAAGGTGTCTAACACTTTGGAATAATACCCCCATACCATTTCTGGCAATGAGGATATTATTCCTCCCTTCTAGAGGGAGAAGACATGTTGAAACCTACTTACCCGGTTAAAGTTAACCAGAGCCCCAGCATCACAAAATGGATGCTGCTGCCACAGACACAAGTCTGACCTCCTGCTGCTGGGAGTCCTTCCAGCGAGGGAGGCTTGGACAATAGGTTTCCTGCCTTGGGAGGTGCGAGCACCACCCCAGACAGGACTTAGTGTATTGGGGCAGGGAGGGATGAAAGAAACTAGACACTGCCTGGGGCACACAAGGTGTCGCATGCATAGTCCAGTTTAAACCGGCGCTGGGGCACTCCAGCCCCAGCTCTGCTGCAAAACTGGACAAAGGAAAGGGGGTGTAACCACTCCCCTTCCTGGTCCCACCCATAGGAGGGACCTTGCAGGTAGCCCAGCCCACTAGCCCAGTATATCAGTAGGTAGCTGAGCCCTGCAGAGACTCGATTATCCTGAATCTGCAACTTGAACAGAAACTCTGGACCTTCGACATTCGACCTCAGGAAGAAGACTGAAGAATCTCCCTTGTGGCCAAGGAGTGACCACCCTGGGCAACCAGGCACCATCCAGCGACCGATGCTTGCTTTGCGACTGATCCTACGAGGGACGACTGCAGAGACTGACCAGCGCAGAGACTGACCAGCGCCGAGACTTCCAGACACCTCTGACCCAGATCCACATCTACAGCGAAGCTGAGACCCGTGGAGACGACGAGGGACGTGGGACCGGCGACTTGGGAAAAGTGGCTAGTAACTGACTAGCGCGACTTCTGAGGCTTACTCGAGGCTGTGCTTGGGGAATTGAGAAGCCCCCATCCTGAGCACCATCTGCAAAGAAGATCAGCTTCCCACACTTCACGTGTTCTGCGTGGGGCCCTTCTGCACCTGAGTTGCTCGACGTGTTGTCCGGTTGCTGGCCCGTTGGCTAGTGACCTCTGTGACGACGAACCTTTGTTTTCATCTTGCTGGTCCGGCTCCTCCAGA
>NC_140586.1:649996396-649998896 GCF_964204655.1 Triturus cristatus
CCGTCACAGTGTCCCATGGTGCAGGAGCCCCCCGTCCTGCAAGCCAGCCGAAGGTCCGGGCGCTGGGGAGGCTCCCCCCCCCCCTAGCCTGGCTAGGGTTCGGAAGCTGGGCCCGGGCCCGGACCCGGGGCATGTGCTCCGTCACAGTGTCCCATGGTGCAGGAGCCCCCCGTCCTGCAAGCCAGCCGAAGGTCCGGGCGCTGGGGAAGGGTGTCCACTGTGGCCCAGCGAGGCTCTCCCCAGCCTGGCTAGGGTTCGGAAGCTGGGCCCGGACCCGGGGCTTGTGCTCCATCCCAGTGTCCCAGGGTGCGGGCTCCCCCGTCCTGTAAGCCAGCCGAGGGTCCGTGCGCTGGGGAAGGGTGTCCACCGTGGCCCGGGGAGGCTCTCCCCGGCCTGGCTAGGGTTCGGAAGCTGGGCCCGGACCCGGGGCTTGTGCTCCGTCCCAGTGTCCCTGGGTGCGAGAGCCCCTCGTCCTGCAAGCCAGCCGAGGATCCGTGCGCTGGGGAAGGGTGTCCACCGGGGCCCGGGGGGGCTCTCCCCAGCCTGGCTAGGGTTCGGAGGCTGGGCCCGGACCTGGGGCTTGTGCTCCATCCCAGTGTCCCAGGGTGCGGGAGCCCCCGTCCTGTAAGCCAGCCGAGGGTCCGTGCGCTGGGGAAGGGTGTCCACCGTGGCCCGGGGAGGCTCTCCCCGGCCTGGCTAGGGTTCGGAAGCTGGGCCCGGGGCTTGTGCTCCGTCCAAGTGTCCCAGGGTGCGGGAGCCCCCCGTCCTGCAAGCCAGCCGAGGGTCCGTGCACTGGGGAAGGGTGTCCACCGGGGCCTGGGGAGGCTCTCCCCAGCCTGGCTAGGGTTCGGAGGCTGGGCTCGGTCCCGGGGCTTGTGCTCCGTCACAGTGTCCCATGGTGCGGGAGCCCCCTGTCCTGCAAGCCAGCCGAGGGTCCATGCGCTGGGGAAAGGGTGTCCACCGGGGCCCAGGGAGGCTCTCCCTGGCCTGGCTAGGGTTCTGAAGCTGGGACCGGGCCCGGGGCTCGTGCTCTTTCCAGCAGGCCCCGGGGTGCGGGAGCCCCCCGTCCTGCAAGCCAGCCGAGGGTCCGGGCGCTGGAGACAGGGGTCCACCGGGGCCCGGGAAGGCTCTCCCCGGCCTGGCTGCTTTCAGAAGCAGGGACCGGGCCGGTGAGCAGGGGTGGCTGGCTTTATCTGCTACGCTGGCAGAGCGGAGTTTTCTGCCCACCCCTATACCACCATGTGGTGCGGAAGCACCCGTCCTGCGGCCTGGTGAGGGTCCGGGTCCATCGGGCCAAGGGAGGCTCCCCAGACCTGGCTGGGATCAGAAGCAGGGACCGGGCCAGGTGGGTGTGTGGCTAGCTAAGTCTTTTCTTGCGGAAGTAGGAGTTTGGTTAGGGCTGGGCGGAATTTGCGGAATGCCTCTTCGCGGAATTTTGAAAAAAATTGTGGAAAACGAGCACACAACCTGAGGGACCGTGTGCCCGGGACTGGGGTCCCTCGTGCTTGGGCAAGCTCCCCGATCTCCCCGGCCTGGCTGCGTTGAGAAGCAGGGACCGGCCCCGGGCCTCCTGATTTTTGGTCAGGGCCTGGGATCCCACGTCCTGCGGCCTGCCAAGTGTCCATCTGCCCGGGACAAGAGACCCTGGTGCAGAGCCCCGGAGCCCTGCAAGGGCAGGCGGGAGCCCTACCGCTATGGCTCGGTGTGGGCAGCTGGGAGTCCTTTCGGTCCCGGCCATCTGGTCTCACCTCTCCCCTCGGCCATCTGGTCGCGCGCAATGCTTTCCAATGGGGCGACCAGATGGCCGGGCCAGCCTGGAAGTCCCGACGAGGGCTCATTTGACTCCCGGATCCCAGTCAGGGCTCCAGGAGGCCGGGCGCGTCCGCGCCTAGAGTCCCCTACGTCACTCGGAGCGTGCGGGTTACAAGAAAGGGGGGTAGCCTTCCTCCGGATTAGTAGGGGCAGGGTGTGCCTGAAGACCCCTCCGGGGCTGGCGTTTCTTTGCCGGGGACCAGATGGGCTACGCCCGGGCAACATCCTCCCAGGCGTCCGGGAAATCCCTCCTCCGGCCCACGGCGTGGCAAAGTGCCCAGGGACGGGCTCCACGGGTCCCGGGCAGTCCTCCCCCCGGGGCGCCCGGGCCCGAGAGCTCCGTCGGTCCTCCCCGTGCCTGAGGCCCAGCCGCTGTCCCCGAGCCCCCCCGAGAAGCAGAGCCCACCGAGCCCTTGGATCAGGCGGGAGCCCTACCGCTATGGCCCGGCTCTGGGCGAGCAGACGGGAGTCCATTCAGTTGCCGGCCATCTGGTCGCTCCTTTCCCCTCGGCCATCTGGTCGCGCGAAATGCTTTCCTATAAGGGGGCGCCAGATGGCTGCGCTGGCCTGGAAGTCCCGATGAGGGTCCATTCGCCTCCCGTATCCCAACCAGGGCTCCAGGAGGCTGGGCGCGTTCGCCCCAAGGGTCCCCTCCGTCACTCGAAGCGCGCAGGTTTCAAGAAAGGGG
>NC_140586.1:650003896-650008896 GCF_964204655.1 Triturus cristatus
AACCATATACTAAGTAAGTGGTATAAGAACCACTGTCACGAACACAGGATAGGCCTAGGCCTAGGGAATCGCTGGGGCTACACTATACTACCAAAGGTTAGGAAGTGGGAGGCCCACGGGATTCAGGTGCAGAGTGGAAACACTCACGCGTAATGCGTAAAAGTCAATAGAAATGGAAGTTGTTAGAAATTAACAGTTTTAGGACACTTCTGGTATAGCTAGGAAGTCGAGACTCGGAAACTAGACCCTTGGATAGTCAATACCCTTGTGAGCACCGAAGTACCCAAGTTACCTAGCCCACGGGCTGCGGGTGCATAGGTGTGAATTTGCGTCGGGTTTCGTCGTTGACTCCTATGGATGCCTGAAGGAAAGTTGCTGACAGGCAGTCTGTGAAGAGTGTCCGGTGGATCCCAAGGATGGGATCAAGAAGGGAGGATACCTGCAAGCAGAAGGGACAGAGTCTAGGTCACCAGCCAGGAACCAGGAAGGAACCAGGCGATGTCGTGAAGATGCAGGTGAAGAGGTGAAGCTTGTCGCAGCAGCCACGGGTACCAGGAGGCGTCTAGGACGACCAGGACAAGGAGGTGGAGTTGTCCCACGAAGGCTCTTGCTGTCGGCGGCGGCAAAGTCGAGTCAGGACCCAACAAGCCTTGGCAAGCGGAACCCCGCAGGATGGAGGACTTGCTTCTGGTGCAGACCAGGAAGGTCTGGGGTGCTTCTCTTTCACAGAGGAGCGGGTGCCAGTCTGGAGGAGCCGGACCAGCAAGGTGAAAACAAAGGTTCGTCGTCGCAGAGGTCACTAGCCAACGGGCCAGCAAACGGACAACACGTCGAGCAACTCAGGTGCAGAAGGGCCCCACGCAGAACACGTGAAGTGTGGGGAGCTGGTCTTCTTTGCAGATGGTGCTCGGGATGGGGTCTTCTCAATTCCCCAAGCACAGCCTTGAGGGAGCCTCGGATGTCACGCTAGTCAGGTACTAGCCACTTTTCCCAAGTCGCCGGTCCCACGTCCCTCGTCGCCTCCACGGTTCTCAGCTTTGCTGTAGATGTGGATCTGGTTCAGAGGTGTCTGGAAGTCTCGGCGCTGGTCAGTCTCTGCAGTCGTCCCTCATAGGATCAGTCGCAAAGCAAGCAGCGGTTGCTGGATTGTGCCTGGTTGCCCATGGTGGTCACTCCTTGGCCACAAGGGAGATTCTTCAGTCTTCTTCGTGAGGTCGAATGTCGAAGGTCCAGAGTTTCTGTTCAAGTTGCAGATTCAGGATAATCTATTTGCAGGGCTCAGCTACCTACTGATATACTGGGCTAGTGGGCTGGGCTACCTGCAAGGTCCCTCCTATGGGTGGGACCAGGAAGGGGAGTGGTTGCACCCACTTTCCTTTGTCCAGTTTCGCGCCAGAGCTGGGGCTGGAGTGCCCCAGCACCGGTTTGAACTGGACTACGCATGGAGCACCTTGTGTGCCCCAGGCATGTCTCATTCCTTTCAGCCCTCCCTGCCCCAATACACTAAAGTCTGTCTGGGGAGGTGCTAGCACCTCCCCAAGCAGGAAACCTATTGTCCAGGCCTCCCTGGCTGGGAATGCTCTCAGCTGCAGGAGGTCAGACTCGTGTCTGTTGCAGCAGCATCCATTTTCTGATGCTGAGGCTTTGGTCAGAGTTAAACAGCAAAGTAGGATTTTAACATGTCTCTCCCTCTAGAAGGGAGGAATAATATCCTCATCACCAGAAATGGTATGGGGGTATTATTCCAAAGTGTTAGACACCTTATACGACATGTTTTGATAAAGCCAAACCATAGTTACCATAACCGTTTAAGATTATAAGGCACTTTGAGAGTATATGGTAGGCGATATCATAGAACAACTATAAGGACATGGTTCTGAAAGCTGCAGACAGGCTCAGCTCATGCTAGAGCACCATCTCACATGTTACCAAACACTCTGCCTCCAGGATTGTTAAGGCCTGCCATAGGAGTGGCTCACAGGTACACATGTGTCTATTTTAAGGGTAGATATAGGTATACTATATCTAAGCAAGGGGTGATTACACGACCTTGCCCCAGCTGAGTGATCAGCCAGTTGTGTCTGATTGGAAGGCCAGACCAGGCGTAGCATAATACATGCTGCAGCCCCTGGGAGGCCTAGGGTACACCTATGCCCTGGGAGGCCTAGGGTACCCTGTACAGGGTCCAATAAGGTGACCCTTACCAATTGGGTATGTACCTAGGGTACATGGAGTTCATTTTAAAGAGAGAGCAGACAGCCTGAGACCCTGAATGGCAGGATCTCAGGCCAACTAAATCGAAAAACCAGCTAGACACTAGGCAAAAAGTTGGGGGTAACCATAGTCATATATCCACCTTCCTACAATGGTGCTCTAGCATGAGCTGAGCCTGTCTGCAGCTTTCGGAACCATGTCCTTATAGCTGTTCTATGATATAGCCTACCATATACTCTTAAAGTACCTTATAATCTTAAACGGTTATGGTAACTATGGTTTGGCTTTATCAAAACATGTCGTGTAAGGTGTCTAACACTTTGGAATAATACCCCCATACCATTTCTGGCAATGAGGATATTATTCCTCCCTTCTAGAGGGAGAAGACATGTTGAAACCTACTTACCCGGTTAAAGTTAACCAGAGCCCCAGCATCACAAAATGGATGCTGCTGCCACAGACACAAGTCTGACCTCCTGCTGCTGGGAGTCCTTCCAGCGAGGGAGGCTTGGACAATAGGTTTCCTGCCTTGGGAGGTGCGAGCACCACCCCAGACAGGACTTAGTGTATTGGGGCAGGGAGGGATGAAAGAAACTAGACACTGCCTGGGGCACACAAGGTGTCGCATGCATAGTCCAGTTTAAACCGGCGCTGGGGCACTCCAGCCCCAGCTCTGCTGCAAAACTGGACAAAGGAAAGGGGGTGTAACCACTCCCCTTCCTGGTCCCACCCATAGGAGGGACCTTGCAGGTAGCCCAGCCCACTAGCCCAGTATATCAGTAGGTAGCTGAGCCCTGCAGAGACTCGATTATCCTGAATCTGCAACTTGAACAGAAACTCTGGACCTTCGACATTCGACCTCAGGAAGAAGACTGAAGAATCTCCCTTGTGGCCAAGGAGTGACCACCCTGGGCAACCAGGCACCATCCAGCGACCGATGCTTGCTTTGCGACTGATCCTACGAGGGACGACTGCAGAGACTGACCAGCGCAGAGACTGACCAGCGCCGAGACTTCCAGACACCTCTGACCCAGATCCACATCTACAGCGAAGCTGAGACCCGTGGAGACGACGAGGGACGTGGGACCGGCGACTTGGGAAAAGTGGCTAGTAACTGACTAGCGCGACTTCTGAGGCTTACTCGAGGCTGTGCTTGGGGAATTGAGAAGCCCCCATCCTGAGCACCATCTGCAAAGAAGATCAGCTTCCCACACTTCACGTGTTCTGCGTGGGGCCCTTCTGCACCTGAGTTGCTCGACGTGTTGTCCGGTTGCTGGCCCGTTGGCTAGTGACCTCTGTGACGACGAACCTTTGTTTTCATCTTGCTGGTCCGGCTCCTCCAGACTGGCACCCGCTCCTCTGTGAAAGAGAAGCACCCCAGACCTTCCTGGTCTGCACCAGAAGCAAGTCCTCCATTCTGCGTGGGTTCCGCTTGCTAAGGCTTGTTGGGTCCTGACTCGACATCGACGCCACCTACAGCAAGAGAGTTCGTGGGACAGCTCGCCTTCTGGTCCTGGTCGTCCTCGCCATCGCCTGGTACCCGTGGCTGCTGCGACAAGCTTCACCTCTTCACCTGCATCCGCACGACATCGCCTGGTTCCTTCCTGGTTCCTTCCCGGCTCCTGGCTGGTGACCTAGACTCTGTCCCTTCTGCTTGCAGGTATCCTTCCTTCTTGATTCCATCCTTGGGATCCACCGGACACTCTTCACTGACTGCCTGTCAGCAACTTTCCTTCAGGCATCCATAGGAGTCAACGACGAAACCCGACGCAAGTTCACACCTATGCACCCACAGCCCGTGGGCTAGGTAACTTGGGTACTCCGGTGCTCACAAGGGTATTGACTATCCTAGGGTCTAGTTTCCAAGTCTCGACTTCCTAGCTATTCCAGAAGTGTACTAAAACTGTTAAATTCTAATAACTACTATTTCTATCGACTTTTACGCATTACGCGTGAGTGTTTCCACTCTGCACCTGAATCCCGTGGGCCTCCCACTTCCTAACCTTTGGTAGTATAGTGTAGCCCCAGCTATTCCCTAGGCCTAGGCCTATCCAGTGTTCGTGACAGTGGTTCTTATACCACTTACTTAGTATATGTTTGCGTGGCCCCTAGGGCCTAACTGTATTACTTACCTGTGTGACTTCATGTATGCTTAAATAAGACTGCGTTGTACTTACCTCGAATCTCATAAAGAGAGGTGAGGGTTTGACTAGAATAAATACATTCTATTTTTATATATATCTGTTGTGGTGTCCTTTCATTTGGTATTCAAGGGGTTACATATGGTATAACAGCTGGCTTCACATGCCATTCAGAGTTTAGCCTAAGACTGCTCTTGTCCGTGCTACCACTAGGATAGCTGGTCTATAAGGTTGACTTTACAACCAATCACCATAAGGGTTGTTTGGACTGATACAAGGTGTACACTAGAATTAGTGACATCATATATCAGGCCAACTTCTCACAACCATCTCACTTGTTACCAAGCACTCTGCCTCCAGGATTGTTAAGGCCTGCCATAGGAGTGGCTGATAGGTACACATGTGTCTATATACAAGGTAGGTATAGGAATACTACCCCTAAGCAAGGGGTGATTACACAACCTTGCCCCAGCTGAGTGATCAGCCAGTTGTGTCATAATGGTAGGCCAGCCAGGGGTGGCATAATACATGCTGCAGCCCCTGGTAGGCCGAGGGTACACCTATGCCCTGGGTACCTAAGGTACACTATACAGGGGCCAATAAGGTGATCCTTATCAATTGGGTTATGCACCTAAAGTACATAGT
>NC_140586.1:650018896-650023896 GCF_964204655.1 Triturus cristatus
CCCCGGGTGGGTGGGGCAGGCGCCCGGGCCGAGCGCCTGGCAATGTTTTTCCCCCCCACGACGGTGCTGTCTGACTCCCAGAGGGGAAGCCTTGAACGGGGTGCCCGTGCCGTTTCGCCGCGCGGGCGATGGACGGAGGGCGTCGCCTTCCTCCCGCCTCTCCTGCGCCCGCAGGTGGGCGGACGTTTTCGAAAAGTTGCCTGTGACTCTTGGCGGTGGATCACTCGGCTCGCTCGTCGATGAAGAACGCAGCTAGCTGCGAGCATTAGTGTGAATTGCAGGACACATTGATCATCGACACTTCGAACGCACCTTGCGGCCCCGGGTTACTCCCGGGTGTGAGAAGTTGGCCTGATATATGATGTCACTAATTCTAGTGTACACCCTGTATCAGTCCAAACAACCCTTATGGTGATTGGTTGTAAAGTCAACCTTATAGACCAGCTATCCTAGAGGTAGCATGGACAAGAGCAGTCTTAGGCTAAACTCTGTATGGCATGTGAAGCCAGCTGTTATACCATATGTAATCCCTTGAATACCAAATGAAAGGACACCACAACAGATATATATGAAAATAGAATGTATTTATTCTAGTCAAACCCTCAGCACTCTTTATGAGATTCGAGGTAAGTACAACACAGTCTTATTTAAGCATACATTAAGTCACCCAGGTAAGTAATACAGTTAGGCCCTAGGGGCCACGCAAACCATATACTAAGTAAGTGGTATAAGAACCACTGTCACGAACACAGGATAGGCCTAGGCCTAGGGAATCACTGGGGCTACACTATACTACCAAAGGTTAGGAAGTGGGAGGCCCACGGGATTCAGGTGCAGAGTGGAAACACTCACGCGTAATGCGTAAAAGTCGATAGAAATGGAAGTTGTTAGAAATTAACAGTTTTAGGACACTTCTGGTATAGCTAGGAAGTCGAGACTCGGAAACTAGACCCTTGGATAGTCAATACCCTTGTGAGCACCGAAGTACCCAAGTTACCTAGCCCACGGGCTGCGGGTGCATAGGTGTGAATTTGCGTCGGGTTTCGTCGTTGACTCCTATGGATGCCTGAAGGAAAGTTGCTGACAGGCAGTCTGTGAAGAGTGTCCGGTGGATCCCAAGGATGGGATCAAGAAGGGAGGATACCTGCAAGCAGAAGGGACAGAGTCTAGGTCACCAGCCAGGAACCAGGAAGGAACCAGGCGATGTCGTGAAGATGCAGGTGAAGAGGTGAAGCTTGTCGCAGCAGCCACGGGTAACAGGAGGCGTCTAGGACGACCAGGACAAGGAGGTGAGTTGTCCCACGAAGGCTCTTGCTGTCGGCGGCGGCAAAGTCGAGTCAGGACCCAACAAGCCTTGGCAAGCGGAACCCCCGCAGGATGGAGGACTTGCTTCTGGTGCAGACCAGGAAGGTCTGGGGTGCTTCTCTTTCACAGAGGAGCGGGTGCCAGTCTGGAGGAGCCGGACCAGCAAGGTGAAAACAAAGGTTCGTAGTCGCAGAGGTCACTAGCCAACGGGCCAGCAAACGGACAACACGTCGAGCAACTCAGGTGCAGAAGGGCCCCACGCAGAACACGTGAAGTGTGGGGAGCTGGTCTTCTTTGCAGATGGTGCTCGGGATGGGGGCTTCTCAATTCCCCAAGCACAGCCTTGAGGGAGCCTCGGATGTCACGCTAGTCAGGTACTAGCCACTTTTCCCAAGTCGCCGGTCCCACGTCCCTCGTCGCCTCCACGGTTCTCAGCTTTGCTGTAGATGTGGATCTGGTTCAGAGGTGTCTGGAAGTCTCGGCGCTGGTCAGTCTCTGCAGTCGTCCCTCATAGGATCAGTCGCAAAGCAAGCAGCGGTTGCTGGATTGTGCCTGGTTGCCCAGGGTGGTCACTCCTTGGCCACAAGGGAGATTCTTCAGTCTTCTTCGTGAGGTCGAATGTCGAAGGTCCAGAGTTTCTGTTCAAGTTGCAGATTCAGGATAATCTATTTTGCAGGGCTCAGCTACCTACTGATATACTGGGCTAGTGGGCTGGGCTACCTGCAAGGTCCCTCCTATGGGTGGGACCAGGAAGGGGAGTGGTTGCACCCACTTTCCTTTGTCCAGTTTCGCGCCAGAGCTGGGGCTGGAGTGCCCCAGCACCGGTTTGAACTGGACTACGCATGGAGCACCTTGTGTGCCCCAGGCATGTCTCATTCCTTTCAGCCCTCCCTGCCCCAATACACTAAAGTCTGTCTGGGGAGGTGCTAGCACCTCCCCAAGCAGGAAACCTATTGTCCAGGCCTCCCTGGCTGGGAATGCTCTCAGCTGCAGGAGGTCAGACTCGTGTCTGTTGCAGCAGCATCCATTTTCTGATGCTGAGGCTTTGGTCAGAGTTAAACAGCAAAGTACGATTTTAACATGTCTCTCCCTCTAGAAGGGAGGAATAATATCCTCATCACCAGAAATGGTATGGGGGTATTATTCCAAAGTGTTAGACACCTTATACGACATGTTTTGATAAAGCCAAACCATAGTTACTATAACCGTTTAAGATTATAAGGCACTTTGAGAGTATATGGTAGGCGATATCATAGAACAACTATAAGGACATGGTTCTGAAAGCTGCAGACAGGCTCAGCTCATGCTAGAGCACCATCTCACATGTTACCAAACACTCTGCCTCCAGGATTGTTAAGGCCTGCCATAGGAGTGGCTCACAGGTACACATGTGTCTATTTTAAGGGTAGATATAGGTATACTATATCTAAGCAAGGGGTGATTACACGACCTTGCCCCAGCTGAGTGATCAGCCAGTTGTGTCTGATTGGAAGGCCAGACCAGGCGTAGCATAATACATGCTGCAGCCCCTGGGAGGCCTAGGGTACACCTATGCCCTGGGAGGCCTAGGGTACCCTGTACAGGGTCCAATAAGGTGACCCTTACCAATTGGGTATGTACCTAGGGTACATGGAGTTCATTTTAAAGAGAGAGCAGACAGCCTGAGACCCTGAATGGCAGGATCTCAGGCCAACTAAATCGAAAAACCAGCTAGACACTAGGCAAAAAGTTGGGGGTAACCATAGTCATATATCCACCTTCCTACAATGGTGCTCTAGCATGAGCTGAGCCTGTCTGCAGCTTTCGGAACCATGTCCTTATAGCTGTTCTATGATATAGCCTACCATATACTCTTAAAGTACCTTATAATCTTAAACGGTTATGGTAACTATGGTTTGGCTTTATCAAAACATGTCGTGTAAGGTGTCTAACACTTTGGAATAATACCCCCATACCATTTCTGGCAATGAGGATATTATTCCTCCCTTCTAGAGGGAGAAGACATGTTGAAACCTACTTACCCGGTTAAAGTTAACCAGAGCCCCAGCATCACAAAATGGATGCTGCTGCCACAGACACAAGTCTGACCTCCTGCTGCTGGGAGTCCTTCCAGCGAGGGAGGCTTGGACAATAGGTTTCCTGCCTTGGGAGGTGCGAGCACCACCCCAGACAGGACTTAGTGTATTGGGGCAGGGAGGGATGAAAGAAACTAGACACTGCCTGGGGCACACAAGGTGTCGCATGCATAGTCCAGTTTAAACCGGCGCTGGGGCACTCCAGCCCCAGCTCTGCTGCAAAACTGGACAAAGGAAAGGGGGTGTAACCACTCCCCTTCCTGGTCCCACCCATAGGAGGGACCTTGCAGGTAGCCCAGCCCACTAGCCCAGTATATCAGTAGGTAGCTGAGCCCTGCAGAGACTCGATTATCCTGAATCTGCAACTTGAACAGAAACTCTGGACCTTCGACATTCGACCTCAGGAAGAAGACTGAAGAATCTCCCTTGTGGCCAAGGAGTGACCACCCTGGGCAACCAGGCACCATCCAGCGACCGATGCTTGCTTTGCGACTGATCCTACGAGGGACGACTGCAGAGACTGACCAGCGCAGAGACTGACCAGCGCCGAGACTTCCAGACACCTCTGACCCAGATCCACATCTACAGCGAAGCTGAGACCCGTGGAGACGACGAGGGACGTGGGACCGGCGACTTGGGAAAAGTGGCTAGTAACTGACTAGCGCGACTTCTGAGGCTTACTCGAGGCTGTGCTTGGGGAATTGAGAAGCCCCCATCCTGAGCACCATCTGCAAAGAAGATCAGCTTCCCACACTTCACGTGTTCTGCGTGGGGCCCTTCTGCACCTGAGTTGCTCGACGTGTTGTCCGGTTGCTGGCCCGTTGGCTAGTGACCTCTGTGACGACGAACCTTTGTTTTCATCTTGCTGGTCCGGCTCCTCCAGACTGGCACCCGCTCCTCTGTGAAAGAGAAGCACCCCAGACCTTCCTGGTCTGCACCAGAAGCAAGTCCTCCATTCTGCGTGGGTTCCGCTTGCTAAGGCTTGTTGGGTCCTGACTCGACATCGACGCCACCTACAGCAAGAGAGTTCGTGGGACAGCTCGCCTCCTGGTCCTGGTCGTCCTCGCCATCGCCTGGTACCCGTGGCTGCTGCGACAAGCTTCACCTCTTCACCTGCATCCGCACGACATCGCCTGGTTCCTTCCTGGTTCCTTCCCGGCTCCTGGCTGGTGACCTAGACTCTGTCCCTTCTGCTTGCAGGTATCCTTCCTTCTTGATTCCATCCTTGGGATCCACCGGACACTCTTCACTGACTGCCTGTCAGCAACTTTCCTTCAGGCATCCATAGGAGTCAACGACGAAACCCGACGCAAGTTCACACCTATGCACCCACAGCCCGTGGGCTAGGTAACTTGGGTACTCCGGTGCTCACAAGGGTATTGACTATCCTAGGGTCTAGTTTCCAAGTCTCGACTTCCTAGCTATTCCAGAAGTGTACTAAAACTGTTAAATTCTAATAACTACTATTTCTATCGACTTTTACGCATTACGCGTGAGTGTTTCCACTCTGCACCTGAATCCCGTGGGCCTCCCACTTCCTAACCTTTGGTAGTATAGTGTAGCCCCAGCTATTCCCTAGGCCTAGGCCTATCCAGTGTTCGTGACAGTGGTTCTTATACC
>NC_140586.1:650036396-650179869 GCF_964204655.1 Triturus cristatus
GAGCCCCTGTCCTGTAAGCCAGCCGAGGGTCCGGGCGCTGGGGAAGGGTGTCCACTGGGGCCCGTGGAGGCTCTCCCCAACCTGGCTAGGGTTCGGAGGCTGGGCCCGGACCCAGGGCTTGTGCTCCGTCTCAGTGTCCCAGGGTGCTGGAGCCCCCATCCTGTAAGCCAGCCGAGGGTCTGTGCGCTGGGGAAAGGGTGTCCACCGGGGGCCAGGGATGCTCTCCCCGGCCTGGCTAGGGTTCTGAAGCTGGGACCGGGCCCGGGGCTCGTGCTCCGTCCGGCAGGCCCCGGGGTGCGGGAGCCCCCCGTCCTGCAAGCCAGCCGAGGGTCCGGGCGCTGGAGACAGGGGTCCACCGGGGCCCGGGGAGGCTCTCCCTGGCCTGGCTGCTTTCAGAAGCAGGGACCGGGCCGGTGAGCAGGGATGGCTGGTTTTATCTGCTACGCTGGCGGAGCGGAATTTTCTGCCCACCCCTAGCCTAGAGTCAGAACGCATGTGCAGCTCGGCGAAACTTGTTATAGTGGAGTAGGGAATAGCAGCCCCGCCCACACTCCACCAATATTTGTCATTGGCTTGTGTCATTCTTCCTAAATGTTGGCTTCTGATTCATAAAAAGGCTTGTTAATCCCTTCTTAGTACCGTCTTTTGTTCATTTGTAACCTCCCATGGCGACTGGCCCTTTTACTTCAGTTGTAACACGGTACCTGTTATTTAGTCTTTAAGCACTATGGGGCTGATTTACAAGCCTCTTGCGCCACCAGTGCGTCACTTTTAACATGGGGAAAAAATGACGCACAGGTGGCTTGTAAATAAGGCCCTATTTTCTTTATCGAATTTCTCTTTCTGTAAGCACGACATGTTTTGCTTTCATTCAGTCCGTGGTGCCTTCTTTACAACCCCGCCATCTCTCCCGTTGTCCGTGTCTTCCTTACCTCCCCCCCTCCCCCCCCCCCCACCCTCCGGTTGTTGTGCCTTCTTTACCACCGCTCTCCTTCTGGGTGTCAGTGCCTTTTTTACCCCCCCCCCGCCCTTCCTCCCATTGTCAGTGCCTTCTTTAACCCACTGCCCTCCCTCCCATTGTCCGTGCCTTGTTAACCTACCGCCCTCCCTCCTGTTGTCTGCACATTCTGTACTCCCCCACCATCCCTCCCGTTGTCCGTGCCTTCTTTACCCCCGTCCTCCCTCCCGTTGTCTGTGCATGCTTTACCACCCCCTGCCCATCCTCCCTCCCTCACGATGTCCGTGCCTTCTCCCCCCCCTCCTGTTGTCCGTGGTGCCACCTATTGGCTTTGGCAAGGTTTTCCTCCCTCCCGATGTCCGTGCCTTCTCCCCCCCCCTCCTATTGTCCGTGGTGCCACCTATTGGCTTTGGCAATGTTTTTAAAAATGTATATGCTATATAGGGGCGGGCGCATGTGTCTCGTTGCGCGTTGTTCACCCAACTCGTTTTAAAAAAAAATGTACATGATAAATTATGGCAGCCGCGTGCAACCAGATGCGCTGCTCACTCAACTCGAAAACAAGCATTGCAATGCAATAGGTCTCGAATTTACACAAGTTGGAGCTATTGGCATTGCAAATGTCAATGTCTTTTATATATGTTTTGGTTCTTAAAACATAAATAAAAGGCATTGTCATTTACAATGCCAATAGCTTAAACTCACGTAACTGTGAGACCTATTACACTGCAAATGCTTGTTTTTGTATCGGACGCGGCAAGGATCTGAACCCTGATCTCCAGCCATGTTAGGTATGCACTCCAGCAAAGAGCTACTGCTTCTCTTTTAAATACTTTAGCCTGTATCCATAACAGCAAAAGGTGTGAAAAGTGTGCACTCTTCATGCGATAAGATCTGATTTAATGTAACAGATGCAACACCTAGATACAGAAGCAACTCGTTGTGACCGAGAACAAACACATTCCCTCGCCTCGCACATTCTGTCACCCTGGAAACAGATGCCTAGAACCAAGGTTCGCCTGCCACTCTAGCTGGTGCGCTACCCCAAGTGGTAGAGGCACCACTATGTGCTACTGAAGAAACGCTAAACAACTTTCTAAATATAAAAGGACTTACTTTTGGTCCAGGCCACTTCCAGGCACTACTACAGACCTAACACCTGCATCAACTGCAACCAAAGCCTTGCAGAGGTTGGAGGAATAAATGCATAAAAACGCACTAGCCTGTGCCTTGCACTCAGCTGACCTGAAGAGAATGAGGGGAGTAACTGAGGAGGACTGTATCCTCCTGTTGCCCGGGAGGAGCATGTTGTAGTTTAATTCTAGTGGAAGTTGGGCTTTCAAGTTGCCAGTGGAGGGATAGCACCACATATGTAACGAGAGGCACAAGGAAGGGAACGAAGAGGTAATGTGATTTATTCATTCATTTTACTATGCAAAGCAATGCCTAACTAGGTAAACTAATACTATTTAATGACATCCGATTTAACAGTTGCATTGATGTAAAAATGCTGTTGTAACACAGCACAAAGTAAAAACATTAATGTCATGGAAGCATACCCCTTTCCACAATAGGATTGTCAACATGGAGGCCATGTCCTTGAAAAGGATCTTTCTCTTTTGTTTGATAATATAGTGGTGTTCTCTTTTTCCAGCTCTGGCATCAATAAAAAGCCTGGATCCGTTGCTTTAAATTTTAGGGTCCATCCGAAAAATTATGAAACTTTGCCCATCAATACCATATTGTCGTGTAGTTCCTATACACAGATGTTCTTCTGCCTTATCCACAGCCGATGCTGGGGCAGCCTCTTTGCTATCCAAGGCCTGAGTATTTGCTGAGGAGCCGGTATCCGTCCCTACAGGAGCTGAAGCATCATGTGGTGGCTCTAAGAATGCAGACATCAACATGGGTATACGCAGAGGACACAGCAGAACATGGACCGTTATCAAGTCCAGTAAAGTATCAACGTCTGCTGGTGCAACCAATGGAGTTGGAAGGTGCTTAACAGTCCAGAACCTATGGTCTTAAATAGGTGTACTATACCCGTCGTATCAGACATGTACCATTCCCGTGAAATGGAAAGGGCAGTTTGTTCATACTAGTGCCTGTATCTCAGCCCAGGACCTTGCAACCTGGAGATCATAAGTTTCTCGGGAGGAGGTTAATGGCACAGTTTGCTGTAAAAGCATGGCTTTCATTCGGCTCAGAGAACCACAAATAGGAAACATTGAACGAAGGCCATAACGGCGCCTGCCTGACTGTATGGCTCGGTGGAAACAATACTTGCATACAGCAGATAACCCTGGAGCTTTCAGAGCCAAGATATGCAATGGCCTGGAGCATGCCACAACAACCTTGATCATTCAGCATCAAGTAACTCCTATTTGAAAGCAACCTGAACGCTGGATTAATCACGGCGGCTGGGGAACCTTTCACAGAATAAGCTAGCAATTGAACCATTACAAGCCCGTGTAGCATGAAATCCTGGCACATGAGAGATCCACTTAAAGCGTTCTTGCAGTCGGTACCGCTAAGAAACACTTCCATGTCCCCATTCCTACATCGAAAACTGTAAGGTAATTCCAAGATTCCTTGATGAAATCCCTACCCATCGCTTCATATCTGCCCGCCTGTTGTTGTTCTAGGTAATACTGAAACTAGAAAGTTGTGACCGTAGTGTTATATGGCCATGGATTAACCATTCAGTGGATAGTGACTGCCACAGTAAAAGGTAATGTGTCAAATTTTGCAATACGCCGCTTTGTACATTTTGCTCCCCTTTTTTCCATGGTTATCTGCTTCTCAGTTGGATTGTATGCAGAAAATAGGGATGTACTGTTGATAAATCGCCAAGAAACATAACCAGCACGCAATGATTGCAGCGTCCAGCTTAATAACATAATACAACACAGTTGTGATTGTCTGTGTTGTAGTGTGGATAAGTCCTGTTCTAGTATATCTACAGCAGAAAATACAATGATGCCCACTGAATAAATCCTGGATGTTAATGTAGTCATACCATTGACAACTACAGCCAACGCCTTTTCTAGGCTAATTTTGTCTATTTCACAAGGTCTCTCCACAGCTTCTTGTTGAGGTATTTTCCACTTTTCATTATGGACAGCGTAACAGATGCGTTTCTGACATGACTTTAGGGGACCTAACAAAAACAAGCATTGGCATAGCCAATAGGTCTTGCCTTTGGGACCTTATAAGTGTTTAGCCATGCAACAGTTGCATAACTAAACACTTATAAGGTCCCAAAAACGAGACCTATTGGCTATGCCTAGCAGCTGTGAAAGTTATCGCGATCAAACATCAAAGCGGCCGCGAAAATGAAAGTAATTGCTGTAAAAGTGGCGCGCGCACCCGCGCACATGCACTGTAGCTCTAGGCCGGCCTGGTAGCACTTTTTGGAGCCCTCTCAATAAGTCTCGCCAGATCAGCGCATGCGCTGGGTCAGGCGAGACCTAAAAAATCCCTTTGATCCACCTCATCTGAGTAAGGATAAGTGCTGTTTCACCTTGGACAGTATTGAGGTTTTTAGCCAATCGAGGCACAACTTCTCTACACTGTATGATGTCACCACCCCGGATGCTCTCTTTGTACATAGCGTTGGTCCAGCCTATGGATACTAAACCATGCGGTTGTACCCTTGAATCTTGATTGACATCTGTTTGTGTCTGTGGGCCAAACTATCCATCCCTTCCAATTGAGGTCTGAAGTATTGTACGTCATGATGTCATCTATTGTATCCCCTCCACGTGATGTAAAATTGATGTGTGAAGGTGTGGGAATATGAGGTGTGTTCAAATCCTTGTTCTTGGCTAGTCCAAGACAGGAAGTCTGTTTCACAGTTTCATTCAGAAATATAATCTGTTGCGGAATGAGGCACACTCTAAAAAGTGTTTGTTCCCTGAATGTGCCATTCCTTAAAACACCAGACTGATTTTGTGTCTATAGTGTTCTTCCATAAGTCGAAACCCTGTTCAGACAGTTGGGAAATAAAAGATGCAGAATAAATCTGTTTGGTGTTAGTGAGCATATTTTTCTGTGCAGGCGTAGGTGCAAACTTATAGTAATATGCGGCTGGGTCAGAAGTGTTAAACCCTGAAAAATAAGAAAATGTCTGTGCAAACGTTTTCGAACTACCTTTTGGTGGTGTCGGGCAATGTTCCCATTGGTGGTATGTGAAGATATTTCGGGGGAAACTGGATTTGTGTGAAAAGTGATGACCATAATGATGGTAACAGACCATATTGTCGAAATAAGATGTGTCCTCTAACAATTCATTGCTTGAAAATGCAGCGGATTTTTCTAAATCAGACAACATTATTTACAGTTTCAAAGTCCCAATCATCAGAAAATGTACTGGAGGTAATGATATCATTTAGAGAACAAATGTGGTATTTTCAAAAAGTTCAGTGGGCCAAATACATCATAATCAACTTTGTCCCAAACTATACCATCAAGAATTGGAACAGCTGTAATGTTCATGAAAAACAAGTCTCTGTCACGATGAGATGATGATGTATGAGGTTTCAGAACCAAGTTCACATTTGATACTGCAGAGCGTTCTGGGAGATATTTTCCATTCATGAGTAAGCAAAACACAGTCACTAGGCCAATCCAGAACAGAAAAAACAATATTCCGGTTATGATCCAGAGCTGGAGCCAAGGTGAAACTAAGTAAGTCTTTTTCAGAAAAGTGTAAAAGGCACAAATTGGTTGCTTACGGGAAACTGGAGCTGGCATTGTCTCGAGGTCACTGGCATCAAGAGACAAGGTATTAAAATCGATGAAGTAGCTAGATGCAGTTCGATCTATTTTGGGTAACTCGGCAGGTTGTGTTGAACTGGCAGGTATCTCTTGTAGAAGCATATTGATGTAGACATCGGTGTTAGAACTTAAAGACCAAAATGAAAGGCAAATTTCAATTAGTCCTGTTTCCAGAGGAACGAGTTCCATTCCATCATTGGAAATTCCATCATTTAGTACTGGTGACTCTTCAAATGTTCTGAGTCTGTCTCTCTGAACTTCCTGTATGGTAGCGAGAGGAGCGTCGGCTACCCAGCAACCACGAGGCCTACTAATCAGTATTGGCCACAGTGTGGTTTGATCAGATCAATGGAGACGAATCTCTTTTCTTTTTTACCGGAAAGAGGCGGCAGCCAGGACAGGTACAGTCTCTCTGTATGATGGCCCAAATTCTTTCTTGTCCTCGATCTTTTCTCTGACCAGATCCCCGACTTTTGGGATCCATACAGGTCTTGCCATGACTGATTTGATTTCCCCAGTGGCGGTACAGTGGTACGTTTTACTTGCACGTTGCTTAGTAGTGCCTGGGATTCATTCAGATCCTGTAAAACAGCCAAACGTTTATTGATGTCAAATGGTTTTTCATCCGTCACTGTGCTTTCATAATCAAGATCAGGCACCCACATTCTCGTCCAAAATAGGACCTCGTAAGGAGTGTCACCCCCTAGAGTACTTCTTGGCATGTTATTGAGGGCTCGTTGGACCCCGTATAAGTGATTGTCCCAACTAGCACCGAGCCGAATACTCTTGCTGTTAAAGATTGCTTTAAGTCTCGGTTTTTCCTCTCCACGACCGAATTTCCCTTGGGATGGCACGGAGAGGAGTACCGCAATGCTACAACCAAACCCTCCATGGTTTCCTTGTAAGCCCTAGAGCTAAACGCGGGGCCACTATCAGAATGTAATGCGCCAACTGCGTATGTTTCTGTAAAGACTTGCAAATCTTTTATAACAGTTTGAGTGTCAGCCGAGCACGGAGGCCATACCCATAGGAGTCTAGAGCATGAATCCACTACCACCAAGATGTACTTGTAAGCCCCATCTGATTGTAGGGGCCACAGTGGTCCAAATAGACACACGCGAGTGGCCTGTCTGATAGTAGTAGTAGTGTCTGTGCTGGACGTGCCACGGTGGAAACCTTCATCTGCTGGCAGATGTTGCATTTTAAGACCAAATTCTTTGTCTGTTTTGTTAAACCAGGCCACCAATACCGTTGTTTCAGTAAAGAAACAGCATTAACTCCTGCGTGCGCAGAACCTAGACCCTCGTGTGCAGCTAATATTAAACCCAATCTGCGATCCATGTTTGGTATTACACTATCCTCCACTCCTGGAATCTGAGCATACGGAATGTTGTTTGCATCTAACTTGTAGGAGTACTTGAGTGCAAAACATTTCGGTAAGGCTGTGCTGTTTTTGAGTGAAGCAATGACAGCTACCATTATCTGTCCGTCAATTCTCATTTTTGAAAGAGTGATTGCAGCTACGGCAGCAGTTCGTACTGCCCCCTTTGCAGCTTCATCAGCCAATTAATTCCCTTTAACATGAACCCCTTCACGTTGATGACTCAGTGTGTGTATCACGTGAGCTCTTGGTAGTTTGTTTTTCAACTCCGCTACATGTTCCCAAAGCATTTATGCTTAATTGCGACACCTTTTGAGTCTTTGAACCCTTTTTGACCCTAGTAGTGAAGATATTCATTGTATAACTGGACACAATGTGGGGAATTCTTGATTCGTATTTGTTAGTGCCAGTAATAGGGCTTTTAGTTCTGCCAGCTGAGCCGTGCAGTCGCCTAGAGACTGTGTCTTCGTATCGCTGGCATGGAACTTACAATCCTACATATGACCCTTCACAATTGCACATGTGGTGCTGTATTGCTATTTACTTCCTTTGGCCAGCTGAGCAGGTGCGTATGTGTAAATAATATATTTATACTGATCTAGAGGCATTATTTTATTTGGTAGAGGATATTCTTGTTCATATTGCAGGAATGCTTGTGTCTTTAGATTAGGGTCATATCTGTATTCTACACCCGTTGTAGTGAGAAAATTAGCCCATTGTATCCATCTTGGATGTAAGGCTTTAGCATTAGGAACGCTTGCTCAGCTTGTGTACGCTTACTGTGACATTGAGCCGTCTCTCTGTCTTACTACACGTACCTGATTTTTCTGTAGAAGCAAAGCGCATTTCAGCGTTTGTGTACAAGTGTGATTTGTATGCTATGGGCACTGTTTCTCCTTCATTGAAAGTGGGTAAGTGTACCCAGATTGACCCGCTATACCACCGATCACCAGGTTGCAGACATTTACGCGCCTGCAAGTGTTTTGAAGCAATCAGTCGACAAAATTGCCGCTGGGAACGTAGCACTGAGAATGCTGTCAAATACCTTCTTTCAGGTGGTATATTTTGGCAAAAAAATCGATTTGAGATATCTTGTGTTTTGTATTTTTTCCGCACAATGTTATTCATTAATGTGGCACTATGTGCATTCTGTACTGCAAATGTCTTTGTGCATGTGTCCAGATGTCTGTAGTCTAAAACTAGACGGTATGAATCATCGTGTTTCATTACAGGAAACAAAGGATTGTTTATTGGAGAGGTGCAACTTTCAATTACACCCTGGTATTCAAGTTGATCCAATATCTCCCTGACCTGTTTTTTCGCTTCTTGTTTTTTGGGGTACAGTCTCTGTGGAGTTGGAGTAGTTTTTACTGGGATTACATGGTGTGGTGACTCGGCACCCCACCCAACATGGTTGCGATATAGTGCTGGAGCAAGGCTTACCGCCCACTCCTGCTCGTACATATGTTTTAAGTAAATTGGAACGAGTTCGGAAAAGGACTGCAAGTTTACCGTTTCTCCCTTTGGGCAATCCATAACAATCTCAGGCGGCCAATCTTTTTCAGCTAAAAGGTTCTCCCAAAAGAGACCTATAATTTTTTTGGGTTTGTCCCCCTCCATTTGGAATGTTATCTCATGTAACCTATGTGGGACACTTACCCCTGTATCAGGTGTTTCCACCGTGATATGTTCATTCAACTCCGCTGTCACCAGAAATTCCATCAGGTTCTGGAGAGCTATTGTTACTTTTGTTGCACTGTCTAGCATCGTCAGAGCCCATTCCCCGTTCAGAAGTTGAGTCCTCAGAATTCTGGGAATGTCTAACTTTAAGACCTGCTACTTTCTTCTTTTTAAACTGAGGTTTTGATTTAGGCTTTTCTTCTTTTTTGGAAGAAATAATCTCAAGGGCGTGGCGTGTCTCTGGACTTTGTACGCTCTTCTTGTCTGTGTTCTGACCATCCTTCTCTCAGAGTTTCTTGGTGAACCCTGAAAGGAACGAGAGGAACGTTTTTCAGTATCCGATACTGGTCATGTTTTTTAATGTTATCACTGTTAACAAGGTTGTACCTCCTTTCGGAGGGCTCCTGTTGAGGAGACCCACCCCTGGATTGTGATCTATGCTTTTGTTATCCCATTTCTTCTTGGAAGAATCAGGTGCTTGCTTGGAGTTATCCTTTTCAGGACTACCCATGAGTTGAAGTTTAGTTCCTGTGGTAAAGGAGTGAAATCCCTCTGGCATTGGTGTATAGCCACTGCTGCTGCCTCCCCTTTAATATTTGCTAATATTATAGCTGATACCTGGGCAAAATTACCTAATAATTTCAACCCTAAATTCAGAGCAGGTTCTGCTCCATGCTCAGTTGGTATGTGTCTTAATATGTCTGGTATTACTGTTAATGACGGGAGACCATAAGTTCTGGTATATATGGCAGCGGAAACTGTACCCCAAGTGGTACAATCCTTTATCTGGGGAGCTATCTCCATTGGCAAGCAGATTGTTAACATTCTGTGTGTTTCTTGAGGGCTTGTGTGAGAAATACTGACTCTAGCTGTGTTATTTTTTGAGCTATCCAGAATGGCATTTGCTCACGTTTAGAGGGCATTTTACCCATAATTGCTTGTAGCGTTTTGTGGTGTTATTTTAGTTGTAGATCCCTGAATTTGTCCTCTTGGTGTAGCTCATGTTGGCTGAAGTGTGAGTGTTCTCATCACAAACGGTGTCAGGTTTCTATAGTTTTATTATTTCTTTATGAAGTGGACGCAAGTCTGCCACTGGCATTGAGTCAATGTCTGGATGTGGTGTGTAAGCTGCTAGGACAGGCCAAGCGGACCTAGTCTTACTTTGTCTTTTGTGTGGGGGAGGGCACCTTTAAACCAGTTTATGTGCTCCTGGTAGGTGAGCGGAACTTCAATGTCCTCATACGGACAGTATTCATTTGGTGGATCATCTTCAGTGTAAGAATGAAATTATTTTGATTGTGCATCTGCTGGTGGGAATGTAACCCTTAAATAGTATACATATGTTCTATATGATTTGTGTGCCTCAATCACAAAAATTACTTTCCCACCCCTAGCTGAGACTCCGAAGTCTGCTAGTTTTAAAGTAAGGGCAGTGCTAACATTTTCTGAAATGTTAATTTCACCATCCTCTTCTTCCTCCCTAACTATAGCCTGTTGTGCTCGCACAGCTGAGTCTTCGTCAGCCATTGTTTTTGAAGAAGGAAACTGAGATAAGGTTTTATGCACAATAGGAACTGTTTGTCCTTCAAGCTTGATAAACCGTTAGCCAATACATAGGGTATGCCTACTCAGCTGTGGCGGATAGTTCCCTTCCCACTCCAGACGTCTCTGGAGAAATGTGAGTAGGGGTCTGAGGTAATGTTTGTGTGCTCGGTTCATGGGGATGTGCAGATTGGCGTCTTTTAAGTCTATTTTTGCAATAAAGTCCCCTTTTTGTAGTTGTGGGATTACTTCTTGTAGTGCTGACATCTTGAATTGCTGTGTGCAAATGAACTTTTTTATACATCTGAGATCTAAGATAGGTCTTAGCGTGAGATCTTGCTTTGGTACCAGGAAATTTGTTGAGCAGTTTCCCTTGTTGGTACCTTCTCTATTGCTTGTTTTTCTAGGAGTTCCATTATTTCCCTTCTTAGTTGAAAGAGTTCTGTTCTTTGGAACCTCTTCGTCCTTGGTGGGGGGTTCTTGGTTAGTTCTGTATAATCGCTGTGGCATACCACATTTAAAATCCAACTGTATGTAGTGATGTTTTCCCACTGAAGTGGGTAATGCGCTATTCCTCTTTAGAAGGTGCATCTCTGTTGCAGGGCTCCCATAGCCCTGCCCATCTCATTGTCCTTTATTTGTTATATGGATTCATCCACCTCACTTCCAAACATGGCGTCTCCCGTGGAGGGTTTGATTATGGAAGTTTGTACTTCCTGTTTGAAGCCTGAACTTCTGAGCCAGCATTTGTCTGCTGGACGTATCAGCTGTGTCTAGAGCCGATTACAGACAGGTGTGTTACCTAGGTTTCTTTCCTCCTGTATGATGGATTTTGTTCTTTTTATCTTCCTCTGGAAGCTAATTCATTAGTTCCTCAATGTTGTCCTATTGTTGGTGGCCATACCTAATGAGGAGGGCATTAGAGTTCACAATGCGCCATGGAGTTGTTGCCTCTTTATCCATCTTTCTCCCTACCATGTCCATTCTCTTCCTTTCCCTCTCTGGAGGTGGGCCAGTGGAGGAATGTGCATTGCTCCTCCTTCTTACTGTGGTAACAATGATGGAGTCTGCCACTGTGTTTCCTTGAATGTATTTGGGGTCCCTTGTGGAGGGTTTCTATTTTTTCACCACACTTGGGGTTACTCTGAAGATGGGGAGATCCTCTTTTTGGGTGTGGTGTATTCGTCCTACAAAGGTATGGTTTTGTCCTTCACGGCCACTCGTCCAGCAGCTGTCTTCGTCGATTTCGACATTCTTCCCTCGTCGGCTGCGGCTGAACCTCATTTTCCTCTACGCTTGGGCTGCCTTTTGCACCTTTTTTTTTAGGCCTAGGTATCCGACGGGTGAGAGGTTTGTTACCTTGTCCATTTCCTCTTATCTAAGTCCTTTTAGCAGCACGCCCCCTCTCGGCAGCCACTTCAAGTATCTCGCCGTGCAACCTTCCGTGCGCGGTCACTCTCTGTTCGTCTTCATCGCTTGAGAGGCCCAAGTCCCTCAGCAACACCTGTTGTTACTGACCAGCAAGCATGGCTGCGTGATGGTCCTCCCTCTGCTTTCGACAGGCTTTGAGAGTCTTCGACACAAATACCGTGCAGGCCTTATCCTTGTGATCTCTCGCCAGGCAGAGGTTACAGGCGTCGTGTGGATTATGTTGTGAAAATTTGTGGTGGCAATTAATGCAAAATTAGGTATTTTCCATGGCCCCTACCGTGCCTAATTTCGGTCCATCTGCATCGTTGTAGCTCTGTAGGAATCCCCTGATGGGGAAAGGAGTCCGGAGGTCTCACTCCTTCTCTGGTGTCTTCTCAATCGATTAACGTTGGTTTTTCTCTTAAATTCCCAGCTTTTTTCGGGGATTTTGCCAAAACCTTGGTGTCTCTCTCCTTGCTTTCAGACCAAACAGCAGAAAAAGGAATCTGAAGATGGCTACCAAGCAAAGGAACTTCCAGAGTGCCATCTGAAATCACACAAGGGATAGACCTTGAACCAAATTGTGGTCGAGAGAAACACAGACAAATACGGACCCAACCACTAGATGGCAGAATAATACACAGAATGTGAATCCAGAAAAGGAATCACGCTACAAAACATGTAATAGAAGTTGAATGATTAATCCAGGCTCAAAGCATCTACCAGAGACTACGGAGAAGAGAGCGAGAAAAAGCAGAAAAAGGGGCCCTTTTAGTCATAGACATCACAAAAAATTCAACATGGATGTGCCCTACAGGAGTCAAATCCCATTCACCTCGCTTTACTGGGACCATCATTCGTGATCTACTGACAGCCTTCTTCAGTGATTAGCCTCCACATTTTGACTCCTCACCAGATAAGCTGCTGATTACTCAATTCTATTATAAGTTCAGCATGCTGAAAGACAAATGATCTCCTCTCATAGCACTGCCTTGCTTGTTCACATAAAACATTGCAGTGGTACCATTGTTTGTCTTAGATTATATATGAATCCACCTCCGGTGCCAGTTCTGTACCTGGTGGAGGAACAAACCTTGAATTAACTTGCTAGAGGAACATTCCATGAATCTTAGACTTGCTAGTCGTGGCAGTACAGCCTCTGCAATTAGTGCCAAAAATTGGTGCTCCCTGCACACCCATTGTTTGATGGTTATTGGGGGCTGTCCATGGCCGCCTACTGCTACTAACCGAGGAGACCAGACAACCTTCCACAAATGAGCCCTTTAACTGCGATCCTTAGAAAGCAAAGTAAATACTTTTAACATATGCAGATGACCTTACCCTGAATCTGACCTGAGAGGGCCTTCAGTGACACCCACATGCATGTCGAGAAAAACACTGATGAATCAATAATGTTAACAACACATGTTTAAGGCACAACCAAAGGAGCAGGAATAGATTCCACGAGAATGTACATCAGATGCATTTGTAGCTATTTTTTCAAAATGTACACCATGTTATAGATGGCATATAGGTGTTGGAGGCAGGAACGTAATAAGTAATGTAATGTAATCTGGAAAATAATGAGGGTTCCCTGCTTTGATGCATGTCACAGAATTCGTAGGAACCATGAAGTCAAGGATTTTAATATGCTGCTTTTTTGCAAAAGTTACAAATCATTATTGAAGAAACAGTTAATACCTGTGAGGGGGGGGTCATCCTTGAATATTGTGTGTTTTTGGGGTGTCACCGGTCTCTTCTTAGTATGGGGTGATTAAAATGTACTCATTAGGAGCAATTGTGGTCATACCAAAATCTTAGGCTTATACACCAGCACCGACTGAGAAGTTCTGCAGAACTTACCAAGATGTAAACAGAAGAGATAGCAAACTATATGTGCAAACCATTCAACAACAGAGTTGAGATGAATTGTACAATTTGAGGATATAGTGAAATAACTTTGTAGAATTCCTCCAGTAAAAGGAAAACTGCCTTAGAGGTGTAGTCAACAGTGATTTGTGTATTATATTATTTAAAGGGAATAGATTTAATATTTTGAAATTATGTACTAGTTTTGCAATTGTTGCATCTTCAAGCAACATAAAATAATGATTATGTTTAGACAGTTCATTGGATACTTCAGCTTTATATAAGAAACCTCACTCATTCACTGTTGGATAAAAACAAAGACTTATTTTACTTTCATAATTCAACAAATAGGAAGAAAAACAGGAATGCATTTGAAAACTTGGAATCAAGTCTAGGTCAATAAGAACAAAGCAGTCGCATTCAGGATTTTAGTTTAGGATCATTGAACAGTAATGATGGGAGGAAGGTCGTGCAAACACCCTGACAATCATTAAAAAGAACTCTGGTTTGGACAATTAAAGAAAAAAATGCAATTTTGTATCGTTCATTTACAAAACAAGGCAATATTTATAGTCCTTGAATTAAAAAGGGCTGACAATCACAGCAAAAAAATCTGAACAAACATCATATTGGCAGAATTTTAAGACCATGGTAATAAAAACGGACAACAAAGTTGTCATCAAAAGAATTTCAATAGTGTGTTCAAACCAATAGAAAATATTCAAACAGCTCTCTTTTATTGCTAAATATATTTTATTTGGCAAGGCTGCCTGGTAAAAGATACAGCATTCATATTTCGGCATAGCCCCATTTTTAAAGGAGACCAGTGTGTGGTGAATTAAGGCAGAAGTAGACAGCAGTGGTACCAACATGTACAGACATGTTGTTAAGATATTAAAAAACCCGTTTCCGTTTAAAGTGGTCTGCATAGTTCTCTCCCCCATCCGGAGACTGTTGGTCAGCAAATCCAACTGGAAAAGATTCAGGAGTAGGTAGGAGATATGAAGAGCTTCTCTTTTCATTTCTTACAGTTGTCTAATTTGGAAAGAAAATAGAACACAAAAAAATAAATCAACAATTATGGCTAAGAAAAATTACTTTATAGAAAAGAAAAGAAAACAAACAAAGTTTCATTGTCTTAATAGCGAGACATAGCATAGCCGTTATTACTTAATTCCAACAGGAAAAGTAAGAGAACCATCTTTAAGGAAAATGTTACTTACCAGTAGACATCTGTTCTTGGCATGTAGATCTGTAGATTAACATGCTGTGCATAGGTCGCCATCTAGTTTTGGGTCCAGATATTTGCAGTTTGTTTTTCTTCGAAGAAGTCTTTCCAGTCATGAGGCCGGTGACTCTTCCTTTCAGTGATAGTGGGCATGGGCATCGACTCAATTGTTAGATTGTTTGCCGTCATTGCGTGAGAATGGAGTTAGTAGTGTACAAAGAGATGACCATGCGTGTGTATTTGATAAGTATTGAATTAAATGATTGTAACCGCAACAGGTTTAGGGTACCCGGGGAGGCGGGTGGGCACATGTGACTCTACAGCTCTACATGCCAAGAACAGATGTCTACTGGTAAGTAACATTTTCCGTTCGAGGCATATGAGCTGTAGATCACATGCTGTGTATAGACTATACAGCAGTTTGCTACTAAAGCGTTGGTTAACCTGTAGCTGTTGCAGTTGTCTGAAATAATGTTTTGAGTACTGCTTGGCCTACACTAGCCTGTTGTATGGCTAGCACATCTATACAATAGTGTTTAGTAAATGTGTGTGGAGTAGACCATGTTGCAGCTTTGCAGGTATCTGCAATTGGAATGTTGCCTAAAAAGGCCATAGTAGCCCCTAATTTGCGTGTGGAAGGAGCTCTAGGGGGTGTAGGTGAAGTCCTTTTTGCTTTAGCATAAGTTTGGATGCATTTTACGATCCATCTTGCAATGCCAGACTTATAAATTGGATTGCCTTTATTCGGTGGTGTAAAACAACAAAGAGTTGCTTGGTTTTACGAAATGGTTTTGTTCTTTTAATATAATAAAGTAATGCTCCTTTTACGTCTAAAGTGTGAAGAGCCCTTTCTGCCACTGAATATGGTTGCAGGGAGAATACAAGTAACTCAACAGATTGGTTCAAGTGAAAGGCAGAGACTACCTTTGGCAGAAATTTTGGGTTGGTACGAAGAACCATTTGTCATTGTGTAAGCGAAAAAACTGTTCTTTGATTGTGAATGCCTGTAGCTCACCAACTCTCCTTAGCGATGTATTGGCTACGAGAAAAGCAACTTTCCAAGTGAGAAAGTGCAGCTCACATTTGTGTAAAGGTTCAAACAGTGGACCCACTAGTCAGGTAAGGACAATATTTAAGTTCCACGCTGGTGCTGGTGGACTCACTCTTTTTAGTCCTTCCATAAATGCCTTAACTGGGACTCTGAAAAGTGAGAGCTGCTGTCTGTTCTGCAGATATGCAGCCATGGCAGCTAGATGTAGCCCTATAGATGTATACTCTAAATTTGAGCGTTGTAAATGCAGTAAGTAACATATGATGTTTTGTACTGAAACATCAAGTGGGTCAATGTGGTTGTTATTGTAGTATATAACAAATCTTTTCCATTTGGCTGCATAGCAAGCCATAGTGGTAGGTCTCCTTGCTTCTTTAATGATGTTCATATAGTCTGGTGGGAGGTTAAGATGAACATATAAAGCTTGCAGGACTTTATATGGCAGCTTTCGAGGATCAATACATCTACGCCCCCTGGAGCATCTGGAATAACAACATCAAGTTATGGCGGGGTTATATTGATGATGTCCTGATCGGGAGAGAAACAGACAACCCATTGACGGGGGCGTGGCCAAGCCAGCCACGATGGCGGTCATGCAGTGCTGAGGCTCCGTGACCGGGCGCCAATCCATAGCGTCTCGGAGCGTTGCAACGGGTGCCTGCCGACCCACGGACCACCGGAAGGCACCTACGAGGCAGAGCAGTTCCGATGGACGCCCGAACGCGCCAGGAACAGTAGTGCCGGGGCTTATCCCGGACAGAGCCGCTGGTGCCGCAACCCGCGATCCAAGATGGCGCCGGGGCTGCCCGGATAGAGTAGGACGACGGAACGGGGTGGAACACTGTGGACGGCGGCGCACGGCGCTCCCCTCATGCGGAGATCCGGCCGGGAGCAGCCCATGGTAACCCTGCGGATGTCGGAGCGGAGCGCTCTGGAGTAGCAGATCATCACCACACAGAGCGCTCCCGGACGACCCGTCCGCCATCCCCTCAAAGCGGACCACCTGAACACACCATGAGGCCCCGGAGGGCCAGAGAGGTCGGGGGGATCGACGCGACGAGCCACACCGGCACAGAGCGGCGACGGGCCCGGCGGGGAGCCCCGGCCGCCGAATGTGATCTCCCACCCCCACCATTGGACACAGGGCAGCTACTCGCACGGGTGGTAGGCGATTGGGGGCGCTGGGCAGGGTGTTACAGCGATCTGCCATCGGGGCCCCGGCACCCTATCAGCGGAGGGAGCCCCAGGATATCAGCTCGAGCCGCCGACCTCCGACTCCGCTCTTTTGTGGTCCTTCATCACCGTACCCCTCCTCCTTCCACCGACCCCTGACGCCGCGGCAAGCCCCCGCGGCCTGACCAGCGACACCGGCCTTTACCGCCCCAGGAGGAGACAGGATGGGGAAATCAAGACCCGCGCCTCACCAGGCGGTCCCGGAGACAGCCCCGGAGAACATGCCAAAAACCTCGACCTGGTCTCCCAGCACGGCGTCCTCCACTGACCTCTCAATCTCAGACAAGCTGGACAAGGTCCTGGCCGCCATTGAACTGTCCCGTCTGTCCATGGAGGAACGGCTTGGTACCCTAGCGAAGGATGTCAATCTTCTCCGCGATGACCACCGGAAACTGGCTGACCGGGTGCACACGGAGGAACGGACGATGGCGGAAAAACAGCCAACACTAAAGAACATCAGGCGACACTCCAGGGGGTCCTCACCCGTCTGACCGCGGTGGAGGAGCGCGCCACCGACTTGGAAGGTCGCTCGAGACGCTGTAATATCAGAGTACTGGGGCTTCCAGAGGGCATCGAGGGAGGCACTCCCATAGAATACATGGACACATGGCTGAAATCCTTTACCCCGTCCTCGGACCGGACAGCGTTCTTTTCCATCGAGCGGGCTCACCGAGTGCCGGCCCAGAGGCCCCCGCCCGGCGCCCCGCCCACTTCTGGCAAAATTCCTCCACTTCCGAGATCGAGATGCGGTGCTCCGGGCGGCGAGATTGGCGGCGCCACTACGGGTAGAAAACCACCAAATAATGATCTTTCCGGACTATGCCCGTGCAGTGCAACAGCAGAGATCCTCCTTCCTGGACGTAAAGCGGAGACTGCGAGACAATAAGATTCAATACGCCTTACTGTTCCCCGCCCGTCTCAAGATCATCAATAACGGGTCCTCCCTCTTTTTCACATCCGTAGAAGCGGCACAGGACTGGGCAGATCAACACTGTTCACGGGCACCCAACGCTCATCCCCAAAGGGGCTCACCTGTCAAGACCTTCCGCACCCGGAAACGCCCCAAGAAGCTTCACCACATCGAATCCAGGGCTACAAGCAGCTCTCACGACTCACCCGACCTCGAGCAGATTATGCGCGAAAGACGCGGAGCTCTGCAAGCAGCAATTGATCTGCGCACTACACCGCCCTTGGAGCTCATTGATCGACCCCCGCACCTGTTCTCGTCAGAAGGCGAAAATGACAGTGATGGCACCGCATCAGGGATGGACCTGGCGGTGCTCCCCCATGCCACCCCGCAAACTGCAGATGGGCTGCTGGACGGACTGACCTCTCCTGCCTTACCCTGAGGCAACTCAGGCATATGGACTGCCGCACTGTATCCTTGCATGTATGTCGGCCTGATGCTCATGATCTCAAACACAGAGACTGACACCCTGCACGCGACGCGCATTGCTCCTTCTACATGCCCACTCAACGTGTGGCTTCGCGCATGCATACCGTCAACCCCCTTCATATAGAGCAGTTATCCCCCCTCGTGTTACGGGAGGAAGTTTGGACGCACCGTTTCCTAAACGATGAGTCCTCTGTATTGGGACAGTTTCCCGCACCCCCACATGTTATCAATTCCCCAGTTCACACTTGTTCCACCCTGCCATGGGGCTCCATATGACAGACTCTCCGTTCGGACGGGCTTCCCACCTGCCTACTCCCCACAGGCGCGGCGCTTCCCTGGGAGACTGCGAAATGATTCACCTGGCGGGCACCTCACCTGGCTCGCACACAGACACAAATACCCATGGCGCAGCTGACGAACACCAGACATAAACATACTCACGCTCAACACCCGCGGTTTACACACCCCACGCAAGCGCTACGCGATATACGCTTACGCGAAGCGACAGAAGGCATCCATTCTCTGTCTACGGGAAACCCACCTTAACTCGACTGAAGTGGGCAAACTGCGAGTAAAATGGCGCGGACTTATCTGTGCCACGACCTACTCCTCGTTCGCCAGAGGGCACTGATATGGATTCGCCCAGGGATCCCATTCCGGGAACTCAGACGGGTGGTGGACAGAAGGCAGGTTTGCCTTGTTGGAGGGACTCTTGGATGGCAGGGGGGTCCTTCTGGGAAGTATATATGCCCCGAACGTAGATCAGGATAAATTCTGGGACCGACTTACGGACTCCCTTGCCCAATTCACCCATGTTCCCTGGATCTTAGGCGGGGACTATAACTGTGTCCTGGACCCGAGACTGGACCGCTCACACCCCCCACTCCCGCACTCCCCCACCCACAGACAAATTGAACGCTTTAAAACATGGGTAGCGCACTGGTCGCTCACGGACGCATGGAGACTTCACCACCCTCAGGCCCGCATTTACTCTTTCCATTCCATCCCACACAACCTACGAGTTCGGCTCGATCGCTTTCTATGCTCCGCAACGCTTCTCCCGCACGTAGGCCACTCAGACTATCTTGGCAGGACTGTTTCCGATCATGATGCACACCTTCTAGGCCTCCAATGGAGACCCCCGCACCTCCCTATCCCCACATGGCGACTCCCACAGGAATGCCTCACAGACCAGGTCTTCAAACACGAACATCAACAAAGCATTTCAGACTACTTTACCCATAACACGGGGACTGCATCGTCGGCCCTGGTCGAGTGGGACGGTTTTAAGGTGGTAGCCCGTGGGGAATGTATTAAACAGCGGGTCGGAATGAGACACACGTTAGAACAAGCCCTAAAGGTGGCAGAACAGCAACTGGCCACGGCTACCAAAGCCGCAGACCAATCGGTAGCGGCTGCGACTCAAGTCGCCCAAGCCAAATCGGCATACCAAGCAGCGTGCATCGATCTAAGACGTCACAACTTCCGGGCTTACGCTACCCGCATGCACCAGGACCGTGATAAAACGGGTACACTCCTGGCATGGCTTGCCAAACAAGACACTGAGGTCCGGCCCATTACTGCAGTTATAAATCCCCAGGGCTCCCTGGTGCAATCCCAAGACGAGATCCTTCAGGGATTTTACCAACACTACTCAGCGGTCTACACTGCCCCCTCATCTCTCGACCCAGGGGCCATCGACCACATCCTGGACCCTTTGCCCCTCCCCCAGATTTCCACTGAGGACAAGACGGGTCTAGACGCGAAGATACAAGCCACGGAGATCACTAGCGCTGTACGGGCCCTGGCCCGTGGCAAGGCCCCAGGCCCGGATGGGTTTCCGCTCGAATACTACTCCACCTTCGCCTCTGTGTTGACTCCCCGCTTCCTCGCGGTGCTGGACTCGGCACTCAGGATTGGTGAACTACCCGGCCCCATGAGAGCATCGGTGATAGTGACGTTTCCGAAGCACGACCGGGATCCCCAATTCCTCGCCTCTTATCGCCCCATTACACTACTAACAGCCGACTGTAAAATCCTGGGGAAAATCTTAGCGGATAGATACTCACAAATTATACGCTCATTGATACATCCGGACCAATGTGGTTTTGTCCCGGGGAGGAATACTTCTCACAATATCCGGCGCCTCTTTCACATCCAGGATCAGTTAGGGGGTCGATTCCCTCGGGCGGCGTGTCTAATTTTGGACCTTGAGAAGGCGTTTGATACCCTCACATGGCAGTTCCTTTTTGCCATCCTTGGTCGGACGGAACTGGGTCCCACGCTTATCGCCTACACGCGCCTGTTATATACTAACCTTACGTCTCGGGTTCGTCTCGGTCGCTACATCTCCCCGGAATTTGCAATACATAGGGGCACACGACAAGGATGCCCCCTCTCGCCCTTATTATTCGCGCTCGCGGTGGAACCCTTGGCTATCCGACTCCGTAGGGACGGGCACGACTGGGGCATTCCACTAGCAGACGTCACACACTGCGTGTCCCTATACGCCGACGACCTCCTCATATACGTACGAGACGTGACCGCGGATCTCACTATATTGGAGGCCGCCCTAGCGGAGTTCACGGAGGCCTCGGGCTTGAAAGTGAATTGGGACAAATCGATGGTGTACCCCCTACATTCAGGCGTCTCTCCTCAGGACGTACGGCTCGGTGGCCGAAAACTACACTGGGCGGCGGAAGGTCCCCGATACCTCGGGATTAGGTTATACCATTCCCCAGCTGACATCTACGAGGGTAACCACCGCAGGGCACTCGCAGGGATACGATCCTCCATCGGGTTCTGGCGGAGCCTCCCATTGGCCCCGATAGGCCGGGTTGCCCTAGCAAAGATGATCCTGGTCCCGCGGCTTTTATACCATTTCACCAACCTCCCAGTAATCCCACCCCGCTCCTTCTTCACGGACTTAGACATGCTCCTCAGATCTCTTATATGGGGTAAGGGACGGCACAGGATCGCGCTAGCCAAACTGAAATTACCCACAACGCAGGGGGGGCTGGGTGCACCATCATTCGACGCCTACTTCTGGCATCGCAGCTCCAGTGGCTCTCCTGTTGGACGGCAGACAGATGCACACTTGAAACATGTACCGCCACGGGTCGCATACCCATACCGGAGTTACACCGCCTACTCCTGCCGGGGTCTCGCCCCACGCGGACATACCCCCTACAGGTTCACATAGCCCGGAAGTGCGTACAGCGTATACACCGCATGGCGCCCGATCGCCCTCCATACACACCTTTGCTGCCGCTGGTCGGTTGGCCCAGACATGGAGGGTTCTTTACCTCCGCCATGCTACGGGAATGGACGGCGAGGGCTGTCACCGAGGCAGAAGCACTGTTCGACGAAGGGCAGCTTCGGTTGTACCGGCAACTCATGGTCGTGTATGACCTACCTCCAGGCCAATTCTTGCGCCATCGCCAACTTCTCAGCCACTACCGGCCATACTCCGACCTCACTTTGGGGGAACCCCCCACACACCCGGTTCTCCACACAATATTACGAATGGGACCGGGGCGCCACCACACCACATGGTTATATAAGTCAATCAGGGAACTGACACCCCCGCTATTGGGACCTCTGCGGACCCTCTGGGAGGAGGAAGCAGGGCGACCTTTCCATGATAGTGAATGGGAGAGAGCGATAGAATTCCCAAAAAAAGTGTCCAGGAACGCCCGGTTCAAGAACATACAGTTTCACTTCCTACACAGGGCCTACCTAACGCCAGCACGACTTCAACGCTTTTACCCCGACACGACCTTCCTCTGCCCTCGTTGTCCAGCGGGGGACGCAGACTTTCACCACATGTTCTGGACGTGTCCGGGCATTCAGACCTATTGGTCATCTATCCACTCGACACTCAGGGAGCTTACCGGGTTGACCCACCTGACCACCTGGGAGGGCTGCGCATTGGGCATACTGGGACGGAGAAAACGACATAAAATATCAATGCGCTTCGTATCCCTGGCCCACTTGTTGGCCAAACGCTGTATAGCCATGCACTGGCGCGCCACATCAGGCCCCCCATTGGCGGCATGGGTGGGGGCGGTTCTTAAATGGGCGGCTGCAGAGGAGGAGGCAATCCGTGCGGAAGAAGCCAAAGGTATCCGCGAAGTCCCAATTTCTCTAGAGTGGGCGCTTCTATTGTACCAATTCAGACAATCCCAGACCCCGGAAGACACAGTCACTGCCATCCAGACCCCCAACGCGGTACAGCCATCTGCTCTGCAGGCTCCCGAGACAACGGATTCTCCACCACGACCCCCTGTACCACTACCGGACCAGCCGGGTCCGTCTTCGTCCTTTTCTCACATCCAACGGCCCCCCACACTAATCCACACACCCGCCTCCCCCTAGGCGAGCAGCAGCTGCACTATCGAGTAGGCACTAATGGATCCATCGCGTATGCCCCCCCAAACACTATAAACCCCATGGCGCACCCCAGTTCAGTTTCCCCCCAGTTTCTTTTACTGGCAATGCTCTGCTATAACACAGACCACATCCTCACTGCACAAGACATTGATGTACTCCCTATTGTGCTGAAGGTCTACTCCGCTACTTATGAACCACATTTACTTATACGGCACATGTTGTATGTACGTTTACATCTTAAAAATGCCAATAAAAAGAATTTTCAAAAAAAAAAAAAAAAAAAAAAACAGACAACCCATTGACAAATTTCTGGAGTGGCTGAACAGCCGCAACCCCTTGCTCCGATTTACATCTACCATTACTAAGGAGAACCTCCCTTTCCTGGACCTCACCATCTTTCCAAAAGAGGGAGGCCTAAAAACAAGAATGTTTCATAAACCTACAGACCGGAATAGTCTCCTGTCATTTGAGAGTTTTCATCCAAAGTCACTCAGAGAGAACCTGCCTGTGGGCCAATTTTTGCGCCTCCGCCGTAACTGTTCCAACACAGAGGACTTTAGATCAGAAGCCAGCACAGTCTACTGCGACGGAAGTACCCACGACGGTCCATTAGTAGGGCCTGTAAGAGAGCGAGCAACTGACACTGAGAAACACTTCTGGAACATGTGGAAAAACCACCCACAAACAGAATATGTGTAACCACATTTGACAGCCTACAGCAAGATCCAGAAGATCATCCTGCAAAACTGGAGAATTCTCAACTCCAATGGCCTACAGCTGGAGAAACCCCTGTTCTCTTTTAAAAGGGGACAGAACATTAAAGATATGCCGGTCCACACTAGACCGAGAGTGCCGTCCACGAGAGCAGGAGCAGCGGGCGCAAGTGGGCTAACATGGACCTTCCCCCGGTGACGGGATGTACCCGCTGTGAGACATGCGATGTGTGCACCTTACTGATAACACCGAAACAATGGACGTCGGCCTCACCCACCCTTGGGAACAGCGGAGGCACACTAATTGCAACTCCTCAAACGTCGTTTACATGTTGAGATGCCCCTGTGACCTGTTTTACATCGGGATAACCACGATGAGAGTATGTTTGAGAGATGGAGGGCTGCAGATTCGATTTCGTCAGATTGACTGTTGAGCCCAGACTATGTAACAGGTGTACAGTAATCTGTATGTGCTGGAGACACATTTGTTGAGAGCTGACTTTGATGAGCCAGTCGTCAATATACGGGAAGACATGTATGTCTTGTCTCCTGAGATGAGCTGCGACTACTGACAGACATTTGGTGAAGACTCTGGGAGCAGTGGTGACTCCGAAAGGAAGCACTTTGAACTGGTAGTGATGGCCTGTTACTGCAAACCTTAGATATGTGCAATGAGCAGTACGGATTGGGATATGAAAGTATGCGTCCTTTAAGTCCAGAGTGCACATAAAGTCGTCTTGTTGCAGTAATGGAAGCACTTGTTGTAGAGTGACCATATGGAAGTGGTCGGAATGAATGTACAGATTTAAGTCTCTGAGGTCCAAAATGGGTCTGAGTGATCCGTCCTTTTTGGGAATTAAAAAATAAAGGGAATAGACGCCTGTGCCGATATTTTAATGGGACTGACTCTATTGCTCCTTTTTAGGTCTCGCCTGACCCAGCGCATGCGCTGGTCTGGCGAGACTTATTGAGAGGGCTCCAAAAAGTGCTACCAGGCCAGCGTAGAGCTACAGTGCATGTACGCGGGAGCGCGCGCGCTGCGTTTTACCGCAATTACCTTCACTTTCGCGGCCGCAAGGCCGCTTTGATGTTGATCGCAATCGCAATCACTTTCACTTTCGAGGCCGCAAGGCCGCTTGGCATAGCCAATAGGTCTCGATTTTGGGACCTTATAAGTATTTAGTTACGCAACTGTTGCATGGCTAAACACTTATAAGGTCCCAAAGGCGAGACCTATTGGCTATGCCAATGCTTGCTCTAGAAGAGATTGAAACTCTTTCTTCAATAGGTGAAGGTGTTCTGGAGACATTTTGTGTGTTCTTGGTGGAATGTTTGGAGGGTTGTTGGTAAGCTCTAGGCAGTAAGCAGATTGGATAATTTGTAATACCCATTTGTCTGAGATGATGGTATTCCAGACTGGGAGATATTGAGTTAGACGTCCCCCGACAGGAGTGGAATGATTTGGGGTTGTCGTCAAGAAGTCACTGTTTGGTATTTGCGGGGAAAGTGCGTGTTGAGTTGCCTCTACCTCTTACCGTTTCATTGTTTCCTCTAAATACACCTCTGAAATAGGCCCTTGATGAGGGTGATTGACTGTTGCCCTTGTAAGAGGAAGAGAGTTTTTCGGTTGAAATACTATTGGAGCCTGCTCCATAATAGGAGGGACGAAAGGAACTCCGACCTGAAGATGCTTGCAAGGCTCCTATAGACGTTGCGACTTCAGTATCTTTTTTCATCTTTTCCAGCGAGGTGTCAACTGCTGGAGCACAGAGGTGTTCCTTATTGAACGGTTGGTTAAGAATAGACGCTTGCACCTCAGGCTTGAAACCTGAAGCTCTCCTCCAAACATGTCTGCGAAGAATTACACTGGTGTTTACTGCTCTGGGTGCTGTGTCTAAGGTGCATCTAATTGAAGTAATAGTAATGAGCTTACCTTCTTGACTAAGATTAGCCTCAGATTTGTGTTCATCAGGTAAAAATTGCATAAGCTTTTCTAGCACGTCATAGTGAGGTCTATCGTAACAAGCTAATAAGGCTTGAGTATTAGCAATGCGCCATAGATTGGCTGCTTGAGGCGCCACTCTTTTGCCTGAGGCATCAATTAACCTAGACTCCTTAGCAGGAGGAGGGGCTTCAGCTGTGGTCTGTGAGTTAGCTCTCTTGCGTGCATTGGAAACTACAAGATTGTCTGAAGGCAACGGACCTTTGATGTAGACAGGGTCAGTAGGTGCAGTTTTGTACTTTTTGTATACTCTAGGTGTGATTATTCTTGCCCTTACAAGATCTTTAAAAATTTTGTCTGCATGCTTAAGCATTGCCTTTAACATTGGTAGTGTGTGATTGGCCCTTTGAGTGGAACTAAGGGTTTAAAAAAAAAAAATCCTCCTTTAAGTTTTCTTTATATAACTCCACCCGTGATAATGAGCAGCCCTAGTAAGAAGCTCAATATATCCTATGTTGTCATCTGGTGGTGAGGGTTTAGACGGATATAGATCAGGGTCATTATCAGTATTCTCATCATCATAGTGTTCCCATGGGTCGGGGTCCCTCAACCTACCCTGATCGTCCTGCCCATCCCCTTCATCCTTTGGGCCAGGTGATGGTAGGGAGTTTGCAGCAGAAATAAACACATTTGGATCAATGGGTGGAGAAGATGGAATGTAGGGTGGGGAAGGGTTAGTGCCCACATTTTATTTTCTTCAAAGGTATGTGGTAATCTTCCTGAAGGTCAATTTTCCTCTTCTAAATAAATTTGGCAATTATATGTCCAGTTTCAGGAATTATTTCCAGCTCTTTTTGCTTCGGATCAGAAGATGGAACGTTGGACCGAAGTTCTTTACAAAGAATCTTTCGGTTCGGTGCCGGTATGGGGCTGACTTGAGCCCAAGCCCGAAGGCTTTCCTTTATGTTTCAGTACGGGCCCGAAGGAGGGGTGCACGAAACCTTTTGTCAGTGCTGACCTTGGCCCGAGGGCAGAGGAGGGACCAGAGCCTTTTTGTGGAGTAAGTGGTAGGGAAGAACAAGTTACTTACGTTCAGTAACAATGCACAAGTTACTACTTGTGTAACGATATATCTGTAAAAGACAATAGTTAGTGATATATTCCTTACCTTAGAATATTCCCAGGTGTCAGACTGGATCCGGAAAGCTTTCGTCAGCAGTACCCCTGCGCTGTCGTCGTATTCGCCGAGATGACGTCACTGGAGCTACTTAGACGCGCCCACGCGCGCTGACGTCAGTTCTGTGCACAACTTTCCGCGACAGGAACGCAGAGCCATGTACGATACAGCTTAAGAGATATTTTGATTGCTCCGGGGTCCCCCCACATGGGCAGGACTATTCATAGATTATGACTATACACAGAGATCCCCTACTACAGAAATATCGTTACACAAGTAGTAACTTGTGCATCTGAAAGAGACACGTTAGTGATAGATTCCTTATCTTAGAATAGATACCCCAGCAATACCAAACCCGGCGGTGGGTCTGCGAACAAGATTACACCAGAAAGTCACGGAGAACAGAACGGCCAAAGGAGCCGTCTCTCCGGACCGGACTGTCAATGCAATAATGCTTTGTAAAAGTGTGCAGCGAAGACCACGTGGCAGCCTGACAGATGTCCTGCAGGGGGACACCGCGTCCCAATGCAGTAGTAGCTGCTGTCGCTCTGGTAGAATGGGCACGCAGCCCCACCGGAGGTTCCTTTTTAGCCATAGAATAACCAGCCTTGATACACAAGACGACCCAGCGGGTGATAGCACTCTTGTGAACAGCCCGGCCTTTCTTGGCGCCTGCGTAGCCAACAAAGAGCTTCTCATCCACCCGGAATGCTGGTGTGCGATTCAGCTAAAAGGAGAGCACACGTTTTGGGTCCAGACGGTGGAGCCTCTCTTCCTCTCTGGAAGGAGGCGGAAGAAAGTGGGCAAGGTGATAGTCTGCCTGATGTGGAAGGCAGTGACAACCTTTGGCAAGAAGGAAGGACGAGTACAAAGCATAACCTTGAGCGGATGAACCGACAGAAAAGGAGGCTTACAAGAAAGAGCCTGAAGCTCACTCACTCTCCTGGCAGAGGTGATAGCCACCAGGAAGGCAGCTTTCAAAGTCAAAAGACGTAAAGGACAATTGTGAAGCGGCTCAAAGGGAGCGCACGAGAAGTCAAAACAAGATTCAAGTCCCACTGAGGCATTATGAAAGGAACAGGAGGGGACATATGCGTAAGGCCTTTTAAGAATCTCTGTACAACAGGGGACTTGAAAAGAGAAGGCTGATCTGGAAGCCTCAGAAAGGCTGAAATGGCCGAAAGGTAGCCTTTGATAGTGCCAAGAGCAGACCCTTGCCGGGCCAGAGAAAGCAGGAACAAAAGGACCTCAGAAAGTGGGACAGAAAGGGGGTCCACAGTCTTTGCTGTGCACCATGCCACAAATTTGATCCACCTGCAGGCGTATACCGATTTAGTGGAGAGACGGCTGGCTGCCAGAATGACATCACAGACTTCGGGAGGCAAGTCAAATGGAATCAGCTGTCGCCGCTCAATCTCCACGCATGTAGGTGGAGGCTGGACAGGTTCGGGTGGAAAACCGTCCCCTGCTGCTGCGACAGAAGATCCTCCTGCGGAGGCAGTCGGATTTAGGCTCATACTGAGTAGCTCGGGACACCAAACTCATCGAGCCCAGTCCAGAGCCACAAGGATGACTTGGGTCGGTCGTGCCTGATTTTCTTCAGCACTCTGGGTAGAAGAGGTATAGGCGGAAAGGCGTACAACAGACCGCAGCTCCACTCGAGTGCCGCCTTGGAAATTCCAACACGCAGAACTGCAGACATTGCGCGTTTTCTTCTGTGGCGAATAGATCTAACCAAGGCTCTCCCCACTGTTGAAAGAGACCTTGCGCCACCTCCGAGTGAAGACGCCATACGTGATCCATCAGAAACCAGCGGCTGAGTTCGTCCGCCCTGGCGTTCAAAGAACCTGCCAGGTGTTAAACCATCTAGGAAATGCTGTGATGTTCCAGCCATGTCCAGAGGCGTAGAGGGATCTGTTGCTGACCCAATGCTGATTCGTGAGCCACCACTGCAATTGTTGTGCAGTGCCCTCCGAGATCTGGACGTAGTCGGAGAGGTTCCCCTGATGCTGCGCCCACTGGAACTTCAGGTCCCCACTGAAAAGCCTGCATGTGCCACCTGGCATGGTTGGTCAGCAGGATGCAGGAGGCCATGAGTCCCAGCAGCCTCAAGGTCGTCTTGACCGAAACCCAGGACAAGGGCTGAAAGATCGGAAGCATAGCCCGAATGTCCTGGACTCGCTGTTCTGGAGGATAAACCCTAAATTGCGCCGTGTTCAGAACCACTCCGATGAAGAGAAGCTTCTGGGAGGGAATCAGGTGCGACTTCGGCACGTTGATGGAAAACCCCAGCAAATGCAGGAGGTTGGCCGTAGTCTGGAGGTGGGAGACTACTGTGTGGGGCGAGCCCACCTTGAACAACCAGTCGTCGAGAAAGGGTAAGACTGAAACCCCTGATCTGCGCAGATGAGCTGCGACCACCGCCATCACTTTTGTGAACACCCGAGAGGCGCTGGTAAGGCCAAAGTGGAGCACGGTGAACTGAAAATGCTCCTGGCCCACCATAAATCGCAGGTAATGCCGATGGGCCGGCAGGATGGGAATAAGCGTCCTGCAGGTCCAGTGCCACCATCCAGTCTTGTGGGTCGAGAGCAGACAAGACCTGAGCCAGAGTGAGCATTTTGAACTTCTCCTTCTGGAGGAAGCGATTTACACTTCGAAGGTCTAAGATAGGACGTAGACCCTGGTCCTTCTTTGGGACCAAGAAGTAGTGGGAGTAACAACCACGACCTACTTCTGGCATCGGACCGCACTCGATGGCCCCCTTGGCCAAGAGGGCCGTAACTTCCTGCTGGAGAAGTGCCAAATGATGCCCCGACATGCGGTGGAACTACGGTGGAATGGCTGGGGGGGAAGACTCGAAGGGGAGGGGCTAGCCCCGTCGAACAATCTCCAAAACCCACCTGTCTGATGTAATGGTGCACCAGTGGGGGAGGTGATGACTAATCCTGCCCCCCACTGGCATCTGGTGGGTCTGAAACACTGGACTAGGAAGGTGTGGAGGCACTGGCAGCGGGGGTGTTGGTGGACTGACCCGCACGCTGGCCCCGTGACCCGCCTCTGCGAGCCCCACGTCCACGGCTGCGCTGGGACTGTTGCTGCACAGGCTTGTTCTGAAAATAACGTGTTTGTACGCCCCTTCCGGAGATTCGAAAGGAACGAAAGTTAGAAGCGGAAGGAGTACGTGTAGCCGAAAGGTCTAAGGACTTGGCCATGGCCCGAGAGCCCTTGAAACGCTCCAATGTGGAATCCGCCTGATCACCAAAGAGGCGTGTGCCATCGAAGAGCATGTCCATCAAAGTATTCTGGACATCTGCCGAAAAACCAGTCGTCCTCAACCAGGCATGACGACGGAGCGCCACCGTTGTGGAGATCGCCCTACCCAGCGAATCTGCGGTATCAAGATACAACGTATAGTGAATTTGGCCGCGTCTCTCCCTTCCATAAGAGCTTGGGAGAGAACTGCCCGGACCGCCTCCGGACACTGAGGTAGCACTTGTTCAACCGCATCCCATACAAAATTGGACTAGCGGTCCAAGAGACAGGCAGTGTTCACAGACCGCAGTCTAGAACTTGCGGAAGAATAAATCTTCTTGCCAAACTGCTCCAACTTCTTGGATTCCTTGTCCGGCAGAGCAGAAGGAAACGCACTCGGAGACGTCGAGGCCTGAACCACCAAACTCTCAGGTGTAGGGTGTTGGGTGAGAAAGGCAGGATCGCCCAGGGCCAGGCGATGGCGTCAGCCTACACCCTTGTCCACCGGGGCCCCTGTGTTGGGTCGGAACAAGGTGCCCAGAAGCACATCAGTAAGTGCATCATTAAAACGGCAACAGCGGTTCTGTAGAAGAAGAGGCTGGCGAAGCACTTCAGTAAGTAGGTTGGTCCTGACAGCCACAGTAGAGAGCTCGAGGCCAAGAGCCTCACCCGCCCTACGTAGCACAGTGGAAAAGGTACCACTCTCCTCCAAAGTAGCTAAAGGGGATGGTGAACCAGGCGCCGGAGTGTAATACGGGCCACCGGCCTCCGCCTCCTCATCCCAGTTGGGGACAGACTCGCACTGTGCTGCAAGAGGGTCTTCAAACCACTCCCAGTTCTCCCCTTCCTCCACAAGTGGACGAGGACGTGGCGACGTCGGAAAAGAAGTCGATGCCGGGCGTCGATGTCGGCGGGGGCCGTCCGGGGTCCACCGGCAAGAACGGGGAGCCACGGCCAGAGCCATGGAGGCCTCTGGGCGTCGTCGGGGCCGGCGATGTCGAGAAACGCGGAACAGTGGGGCCCGCGGGGCCACAAGGTGTGCCAACAGGGCCGCATGGGCCGAAGATACGTGCCATTGCAGACACGAACTCTTGCAATTTGGCCGGAGTCGCCGATGGACCCGGGAAAGGAGGGTAAGCCAACGGTAACTGCTAAGGCTCCGTTGGAGCCGCAGGGGCGGTACCACCTGCCCCCTCACCCGCGTCCTGCGACCGGTGCGGGGAGGACAAAGAGCGGCGACGCTTCTTCGACTTCTTCCTTACCTGACGCCGAGTGCGAAGACTGAGTAATGGTGCTTGCTCTGCGACCGGCCCTCGACCTCCCACGGGACTGGGACCTGGAACGACGTGGGGCCCACTTCGGGGTCTCTAGCCACTTTCGGGACCGCTCCCGCAAAGTTTTTCGGGGCCATGGCCCGGCAGTGGGGGCACGACACGGTGTCGTGGTCACGCCCCAGGCAGAAGAGACATTCACTGTGCGGGACCGTCAGCGACATCGTGCGTGGACAGGCCCTGCAAAGCTTGAAACCGGGCATCCCTATGCACCAGGAGTAAGTTTACTTACAAATTATAACAAAAAAATACTTTGTCAACAAGTGACGGGGAAAAAGAAAGAACTGACATCAGCGCGCGTGGGCGCCTCCAAGTAGCACCAGTGATGTCATCTCGGCGAATACGAAGCCAGCAACGCACGCGGAGCCATACGACAATGTCTATCGAGGCGCAGGTGTACTGCTGACGAAAGCTTTCCGGATCCAGTCTGACGCCTGGGGATATTCGAAGGTAAGGAATCTATCACTAAAGTGTCTCTTTCAGATATATCAATAAGAAACATAGGTTAGTTATAGATTCCTTACCTTAGAATGACCTCCAGGCGTCAGACTGGATCCAGAACGTTTTTCGTCAGCAGTACCTCTGTGGGTCGAAAGGTGGCGTTGGTCGACTCTACGTTTGTCGTTGGCGTCGTGGTAGTCAGGATGACGTTGCGGGAGCGACAGACGCCACACTCGCACGCGGGCGTCAGTTCTGTAGACTTTCCACGCCAGAAGCGCAGAGCCATGCAAGACACTGACCACTGGTGCACAAAACTAGGGCCCTGAAAGGATCACCTTAACCCTAGCTGTCAGTGTGTAGAACGGGGAGGATGGGTGGGGCGGTGAGGAATCTATAACTATCCTATGTTTCTTACAGCTATATCGTTACCGAAGGTAAGTAACTTGTTCATCTGAAAGAAACCGTTTGTTATAGATTCCTTACCTTAGAATAGATACCCCAGTAATACCAACCCCGGAGTTCACACCAGAATGTCCTGGAGAACAGAAAGGCCAAAGAAGCCGTCTCTCCAGACTTGGCTATCCAGGCAGTTGTGTTTAGTGAACGTGTGCCAGGATGCCCACGTAGCTGCCTGGCAAATGTCATTCAGAGGGACTCCTCCTCCCAAAGCAGTAGTGGCTGCCGTCGCCCTGGTGGAATGGGCATGTAGCTCCACTGGAGGCTCCCTTTTTGCTAGAGAATAGCAGGTTTTAATACACCAAACGACCCATCTATGATAGTCCGCTTGTGTACGGCCCGATCTTTCTTGACGCCCACGTAGCTAACAAAGAGCAGGTCATCTACCCGGAACTGTTTGGTGCGATCCAGACAGAAGGAAAGCGCAAGTTTTGGGTCCAGATGGTGGAGCCTCTCTTACTCTTTAGAAGGATGCAGAGGCGGAAAGAAGGGGGGCAAAGTGATAGTTTGCCCAATATGAAAGGAGGTGACCACCTTGGGAAGCAAGGATGGACGAGTTCTTAGGACAACCGTGTCTGGATTCACAGCCAGAAAAGATGGCTTGGATGAAAGAGCCTGGAGCTCACTAACTCTTCTGGCAGATGTGATTGCCACCAGGAAGGCAGTCTTAAGAGTTAAGAGTCTGAGAGGACAGTTGTGAAGCGGCTCAATGGGAGCGCACATCAAATAGGTCAAGACCAATTCAAGACCCACTGAGGCATTACAAAGGGGATAGGAGGAAAGAGATGAGTAATGCCTCTTAAGAAACGATTTACAACCGGGGACTTAAAGAGAAGGCTGATCAGGAAGCCTAAGAAAGGCAGAAATGGCCGAGAGATCGCCCTTGATAGTGCCCACAGCAGAGCCCTGCTGGGCCACGGAAAGGAGGAATAAGAGAACCTCAGAAAGAGGGGCAGAAAGGGGATTCACAGCCTTTGCTGCGCACCATGCCACAAATTTGTTCCATCGGCAGGCGTATACCGTTTTGGTGGAGGGACACCTGGCTGCCAAGATTACATCACAGACTTCGGGAGGCAGGTCAAATGGCGTCCACTGCCACCGCTCAATCTCCACGCAAGGAGGTGGAGGCTGGACAGATTTGGGTGGAGGACCATCCCCAGCTGCTGCGACAGAAGATCCTCCACAAGAGGCAGTCGGATAGGAGGATCGATGGCCATGTTAAGCAGTTAGGGATACCAGACTCTTCGGGGCAGATTCACAGAACTAACTTAATACAAAATCCTAAACTTACTACTTTTGGTATTCACAGAAGTTAGGATTTTGTCTTAAGTTTGACTTAAGACAGACTTAAGACAAAATCCTGTCTTAAGTCTGTTCTAAGTCTGTCCTAAGCCTGTCCTAAGCCCGTCTTAAGCATGGCCTAAGCATGGCCTAAGCATGGCCTAAGCCCGTCCTAAGCCCGTCCTAAGCCTGTCCTAAGCCCGTCCTAAGCCTGTCCTAAGCCTGTCCTAAGCCTGTCCTAAGCCTGTCCTAAGCCTGTCCTAAGCCTGTCCTAAGCCTGTCCTAAACCTGTCTTAAGTCTGTCTTAAGACAAACTTAAGACAAAATCCTAACTTCTGTGAATACCAAAAGTAGTAAGTTTAGGATTTTGTCTTAAGTTAGTTCTGTGAATCGGGCCCTAGATGCCCTATCCAGAGTCACAAGGATGAATTGGGCCCGGTCGCGCTTGATCTTCTTCAGCACTCTGGGCAGAAGTGGTATAGGCGGAAAAGCATACAACAAACCGCAACTCCACTCGCGACGAAAAGGGTTGCCTAGCTAGTGTCGCCTTGGTCATTCCAAAGCGCAGAATTGCTGACATTGCGCGTTCTCTTCGGTGGCAAATAGATCTAACCAAGGCTCTCCACTGCCGCATGATTTCATGTGTTCCACACGCGCTATATATAGTGTACTATTGCATATGTAATGCTCTAAATCCCACAGGATGCTTATGATATATGCAATGGTAACGCACAAAGGTGTAGCTGACATGCTTTGGTTTTACGCAATCCTTACAGCAAAGTCATGTTGCGAATGACTCTTTATATTTGTTTTTCATTCTAGATTGGCTACTGCACACACGGAAACCACACACCACTGGTGCTACTACACTGGTAATATCTAGGTTATTACACCCCATTACCAGTCATTCAGTGTAGATTCTAACTCTTAATTAGGTCCTGAAGAATTGCCGCCTAATCCTTTCCTGGACAACCAGGGCAAGAAACATGTTGATTGCATAAACTATAGCGCAACCGCCTATAACATCATTATAGACAGTCGCCATCACTCTTTTTAATCAGGGTGGGAGACAGGATTATTAAAATTAGTTGCCCTGATCCTCCCATTTCCCTGTTTCAACTCACTTGGTCTTTTAGAAACCACATCACTGCACTTCTACACTTTAGGGCCCCTTACACACACCTCACAATACGGCAAGGAATAAAAGATCTCCACCAAAGAGCCCCCACTGAGGATGCCCGTCAGGTATTGCCGACCCGACGAGGAGCATGCCCAATGATGAAGCATGACACCCAGCGGGCTGGGTGTGTGAAGGTCCTAATTCCGAAAGGAAGGATTCCCCATCCTCCCTCTTGGTAGCCATTTATTTGCACTAACTCCAAGGTCATTGTCATTTCCCTTAGGAACTGCATATTCCTTTCTTTGTTACTTGTAGCAGTGCCCATATGGTGGACCTTTAAAGCCCTAATCGTGTTTCTCCTTGTTGTGAACACAACTAGCAAGGTTGCATGACCATGGGACCTGAGGTTACCAGGATCGTGAACTACGTTACCAGGACCACTAACTATCTTAGTATTCACCTTATAAGTACCTTCCTCGACATCCCACCAGGATGGAAGAAACTCAGGGCCTGAGTTTCGGTGAGGATGTGGGAGCAGAAATTTTAAAGACACCATCGATCCTAGGCACTGATGGTAGCTCAGCTACGGGGAGCCAATCTGAAGATTGGGTACTCCTGAGTGTGCTTAAAAAAGAATGGCTCAAAAGCATCCTCCACGGAGCCTTGATGACGGAATATTTACGGGCTAACATCGCCCCCAATGGCTTAATTGTGAACAACTTCCCTTGCCTCTTTTTGGATGACCCTGTGTTTAAAAAAGAATGGTCTCTGGTGTCATGGAAGTGCACCAGGGATCTGCTTATACTAATCATTAATACTGCAAAAAGGATAGCTGATGCTCTCCTAGCACGAATACAACTTGCAGATAGCAACTTGAAGGCCGCCATTCAAAACACTATATTCAAATGCAAACTGAGATCAATCATGAAATCAATGAAAGTAGAGAGTTTCTGATGAAACAAAAAATCTGTAAATTACAGAAGGACATCCAAAGGTTTGACAAAGAAAAAGTCTACCCGTACCTCAAGGCTGACTTTACTTCAAATAAAACCAGCTATTCCTCAGATAAAAGTGCGACTGACACAAAGAGAGGCTCCCCTTCTAACAGTGACTCAAGCACAGGAAGCTGGGGCAGCAACACCTCCAAACATGCAGCACGTCAGAATTACCCCAACTACCTTATGCCACCCTACCAGGGTCCACCAATGTGGCAATATCCAGGGTTCTCACCAGGATACCTACATGAACCACAACCATTCTTCCATGGTAAAAATCAATCTTTTTTAGGAAGAGGTTGGGGCAGAGGAAGAGGGCAGCGAAGAGGAAATGCCAAGCAAGTGCATTGGCAGGAACAAACTCTGAATGCAGTAGAGACACGGAGCATGACATGGGGAAAAGAAATTAGTATTCAACCTCTCCCACAGAAATCTGACTGAGACAGAACATTGCGTACACCAGAAAAGTCTGGGTTACGTTCCTACACCCAAGACTGATAGGTTCAGAGACCAATGTGAGATTCACAGCCTCTTCCGCAAAGTCAGACTTAATGCTAGATGTTAGACCCTCACCTAAGAGCAACGACATGGGGCTACGTAACCAGTCTACCTTTACACCCAAGAGCAGTATGGTGCCCAATGAGATCCTGACCTTTGAGCAAGCTGTGCTCAAGGACATCACACCAAATGCCCCTTTTAAGAAACTTTCCAATGCAGAATGGGCAGATCACTGGCTGAGGACCCTTCAATAACTATTAAACAGGCTGACAAAGGGGGAGATACCGTCATAATGTCGACTTGTGACTGTGACCCTAAATGCCTCTGCCAACTCAACAACGATAGGTACTTCCCCCCTCATCAGCGAGAACCCAACTAAAAGGCTCTCTACCATAATATCAACTATGGGATTTACAGTTGAAACAGAAGGATGGATCACTAAAAAAGAATCAGATTTCCTGGTGACAAAAGACCCTAGAACACCGTATTTTTACATTTTACCCAAAATACACAAGGGTACCAATCCAGTCCCAGGAAGGCAGATAGTCTCCGGTATAGGTTCACTATTGGAACCACTATCTAAGTTTTGTGATCATTTCCTCCTGCCACTAGTAAAACAGACACCCGCTTTCCTTCTTGACACCACGTCTGTACTACACCTCATTGACGAATTCCCACGACAGAGCAAGATCGATCTGTTAGTCACTCTAGACGTGGAAGCATTGTACACGAATATACCCCAACGTGCCACCTTGGAGGTAATTGAGGATGACTTTAGTTCCTCAGATTGGACATCACCGACCCCAATACCTTTTGTCATGGAGTGTGCCACCCTTGGTCTCACTGAGAACTTTTTTGAATATAACAACAAACTCTTCCATCAAACACAGGGCACATCCATGGGAAGCACATTTGCTCCTAGCATGGTTAGTCTCTACGTGTCAGCATTTGAGACCAGATCCATCTTCAATCCATCCAACCCATATTCAGGCAACTTGATTATGTGGAAGAGGTACATTGACGACATTTTAGTCTTTTGGGAGGGAGACAGAAGTAGCTGAGAGGACTTTTGCCTGTGGATTAACACTCTGAATCCCTACCTCAAGTTCACTCATACCATCTCCAATGCCACTGTCCCCTTCCTGGACCTGAACATCAATCTGTCATCAGGCTTCTTGAACATAACACTATACAAAAAACCTACCGACTGCAAGTCTCTTACTCTTCAGCAGTCACCACCCTAGGGCCCTTAAAACCAACTTACCATTTGGACAATTTCTCCGAATCAGGAGGAATTGTACCTCCATTGAGGACTATAGGGTGGAAGCTACCAAACTAGCATCAGGTTTGCGTAAGCGGGAATACCCACAACATTGCTATGAAGAGAGCCAGGAACAATAGAGAGGCTCTGTTGGAGAAAACTGACAATAATCCCACTGAGGCCATCACATGCGTGACCTCTTACACTCCCGCCTCCAGTCAAATCAGGAACATCATACGCAGACACTGGGATATTCTGAACACAGGTGATCTGGCACTGCCAGCCCCCAGATTTGCGTTCAAACGCACAAACAACTTGAAGGATCTACTTGTACACACCAGACCCAAAACCAGGACAGTACTGACCCAAAGATGCCTGTGGGACTTATCTCCAGTCACCGGCCATTACCCTTAGGGTCATGTTCAGTTTGCCCCCAAACTAAACTTACCAAACAAATAACCTTTGCCAACAACTTCACTTGGAAGATAATGAAGCATACTAACTGCAACACAGCCAATTGCATCTATTTACTTTCCTGCCCATGTGACCTCTATACGTGGGGATGACTACCAGGACAGTCAAAACCTGTATTATAGAGCGCAAGAGCAACATTAGGTGTCACATAACCACTACACAACTGTAAACCCATTTCTTAACAAACCCACATTCCTGTGACACACTCAGGTGGGTGATCCTGGAAGCACACACATCTATCACTCCTGATGCATTGTTCAGAATTGAACAAAGATGGGTACACCGCCTGGGTTCTGATGAGAATGGCCTGAATGAGGACATTCCTTGGAGCACCTTGAACAGTCCCTAAGTATGAGTTTTAACTCATTTTGCCACACTGTTGGGGGTATTGCTCCGATAGAAGACACTGTTCGCCCCACATTTATGTGGACATAACCCACATGATACCTGAATGCGCCCCACATCTTTTCCTCACTACCGGACATGACACCCGTTACGCGCGAGTTAGTTATTTAGCATTCTTACATCATATGTGTATCCACCGCACGCAACGTTTTATAATTACTTAAACAGTTGCGAGCCCAACATGACACCACCGGACATGGCCATTCATGACACCTCCGTACATGGCACCCCCGACGCACTAGTCAGCTACCTAGTTTAGCTACTTAGCTACATCACAAGCACTACTACTGAACGTAATTCCCCCCTTTTTTTAGCGCCCATGCAGGTGCCAATTCGGCATGACACACATGCTATGCTAGTTTACCTTTGCCTGCACAAAAGAGCATTCATAGCATGACATGTTGAATTTTCAATGATCTACTAGCATAAGCAGTAGGATAGGCTTTATACCGTTTGGCTGTACTCGCTGACGCTGGTTCCCACTATGTCATCACTTTTCCCAATAGGTACTATACCTATAATACACTCCAAGATGGTGCTCAATTGTGCGAGCCTACCTTCCATCATGGCCGTCACCCAAACTCCACAGGAAGCTGGTAGGTCAGTGCTTTAGTGTTCCTCGCCCTGACGTGAACGCTCCTGATTGCGCGCCATTTCCGTTGGGAAATCTGCAGCCGGAACCAGGCATGCAGTTACCTTCCCGGAACCAGCACTGCAGGGTAGGTCCTCCGCCGAGTGGGCGCGAGCCGATGTAAGTATTGACTACCTCCTGATACCTATTGATGCCGCCACAACAGGTAAGCTTACCAACGCTTGATGTGTTCAGCAGCGAACACCTCACGGTCTTCAGGGACCGGCAGAACTCTACCTGGAGGAAACGTACTCCAGTTGCCTCGTAACTCACTTACTGGTAATGGCGGCGTGGGGACCGGGGGTCTGGGCTGAGTGTTTGATTGCTTGGGGTCGACACTCGCGCAGACCACTGCCTGGCGCTGTCATGCCAACATCGAGACGTTGGTCCTCATACCCCACGGTGATGTACTGCGTAATTAGCGGACCCCGGGTGTGGGCTCCCGCACTTGCAACAACCAAACGCTGGGTCTACCTTCAATCCACCTATGACCCTTTTAACCTCACCTTGGCCCCTTTCTCTAGGGCACACGTTGAATCAACGTGTCCACTCCATGCCGCTATCCGATGGGGCCAGTCTTGATTAGATTTTAGGTGAGTTTTTGACATCTCAACCGACTGTGACTAGGTTTTTACTGTAATGCTGCCGGAGTACCTTTTAATGACTTCATGTGTACCACACGCGCTATACATATAGTGTACTATTGCATATGTAATGCTCTTAATCCCACATGATGCTTATGATATATGCAATGGTAACGCACAAAGGTGTTGCTGACATGCTTTGGTTTTACGCAATCCCTACAGCAAAGTAATGTTGCAAATGACTGTTTTTATATTTGTTTTTCATCCTACATTGGCTACTGCACCCACGGACACCGCACGCCAATTAGGTCCTGAAGAATTGCCACCTGATCCTTTCCTGGACAACTAGGGCAAGAAACATGTTAACCGCATAAACTATAGCTCAACCGCCTATAACATCACTATAGACAGTCACTCTTTTTAATCAGGGTGGGAGACCGGATTATTGAAATTAGTTGCCCTGATCCTCCCATTTCCCTGTTTCAACTCACTTGGTCTTTTAGAAACCACATCATTGCACTTCACTTCTACACTTTAGGGCCCCTTACACACACACACACACACACACACCTCACCATACGGCAAGGAATAAAAGATCTCCGCCAAAGAGCTCCCACTGAGGGTTCCCGTCGGGTATTTCAGCGCCGACGCGAAGGGGAGCATGCCCAATGATGAAGCATGACACCCAGCGGGCTGGGTGTGTGAGGGCCCTAATTCCGAAAGGAAGGATTCCCCATCCTCCCTCTTGGTAGCCATTTATTTGCACTAACTCCAAGGTCATTGTCAGCCCCCTTAGGAACTGCATACTCCTTTCTTTGTTACTCCCAATGTCTGAATCAATCCATCATTTCAAAGCCTGGGTGGGTTAGATATGAATCTCCATCTACTGCCACAGGTAAGGTAATGTGTTTTGCAGAAAGAATCCATTGTAGATTCAAATACAAATCATTAGGGTTGTGCCTATCGCGGCACAATTATGTTCAGTGAACGTACACATCGATCTTCAATTTATAGCTCTGCACATGTCCTGAAGAGGAACAGTATGCATGCATGCTGTGGCTTCCATCTGGAAAAACAGAACAAATAATCCAAGCTGAGACTGACTACCCCTTATACTTTTATAGCTCCTAAAATGAAAAGATGAAACATGAGAGGAGGGTTTTATGAATTTCCTTATTAATCACAGAAAATGATTTTGATTTATTTCACATTTCTAAACAATTGTGCGCTGCTATATTACTTCATTGCGCATTTATCTTTTGTACAAAACAATATCTTACATTACATTTAATAACTCAACGTGATACTCATGATCCCCCAAATGAGTAAAACAAACACACATACACTCTTCAGACATTCATGGCCAATATACTCTTACATACACAAAAATACACAAGCACTGAAAGCAAGGTCCTAGTAGCACCCTTTCTTTTCTGGTAGATTGACTCCAAAGCAATTTGTACAACATAAGTGTTCTGTCTTTTTGTTGAAACAATAAAGTTCCAGTGTTAATTTGATTGAAAAAAATCACAGGACGTTGCGAAAAAAGGACCAAACTGGTCGACGCGTTTCGAACCACTATCTTTTGGGTTCAAGGGCCACCCATGCATGCTGACGTCAGTTGGTCTTTTCATTTTTTTTACACCCTCAGAAGCAGAGTGTGAACAATTGTTGGTTACAGTGTGTGGAGTACTAGCCTTGGGCCTTTATAGATGTTAAAAGGATGCTAGCACTCTAGAGAGTGGAGAGGTGCGAGGGCTTTGAGCTGTTAAAGACTATCCACCAGGAAGGTAAGCAACTTGTTTTTTGATGGATACTTCTGACTGTAGATATCTCACCATAGAATAGATACCAAAGCTGAACATCCCCAAGAGGTTCTGTGTAGTGGACTCAAACCAAAGACCAAAGTATTGCATAACTAGATGTGTTCTTCCCATCAGAGGTCAAGGATGAAGGCACAGAGTTTTTAGTTTAGTGAAAAACAGCATCAGGCCTCATCGATCAACTATTTATGACCAGATGTTGGAGAGACAAAGTTGAATTTAGCAATGCAATTTTTGCTTAGAAAGAATGTCCAAAAAGTTAAATGATCATGTTACAGTGAGGAAAGGGAATGAAAGTCCTAAAACTGGACAGTGATAAGGGAACAATCAGTCCTGAGAAATATGTTGAAATAACTAGAGAACACAAACCATCTTTACCAGCTACGCGCACTATACCCAGTTATAAGAGAAATGGTTGCCAGTATTTTACCTCAAGCTGTCTGCCCTACAACTCCTCCTCTATCTTCATTGGAGCATCAAAGGGGTTCACTGTGTACACTAACAAGTGATATGGGAGCAAGCTGAACATGAATAGGCTGGATTGGGAACATGAAGTGGGTGACAACATATTCGGTCACAGACAGCAAGGATAAGGAGAGGGTACTGGTAGTTGTTAAGGTAAACCAGACTCAATTTTCAAGAAATGTTAAGATAGTTGCTTACCTTTAATAAGCCTAACAGTGAATTTTTCACATTAGAATACTAGACTGGATCAGGAGAACGCTTTCCTAACAATACTTCAGTGCGCTGCTAGGTAGCACCGTGTGTCTCTGAGTTAACTATGTACCGCACCGAAGTAACAGAACAGAGCTGCACCTAAACATCACCCCAGAAGTGCTGACATCAGTTTCTTGCTTGCCTCTTTCCACACCATTAGATGCAGACCATGAATAGTTTAAAGTACCAGCATGTAGAACACGTGACCTTTTTAGATGTTAAAACCCCACTCCACAGAAAGGGAGGGTGGGAGATCAGTGAGAAATCTATGATTACAGTATCCAACAGAAAGAGAATTACTGAAGGTAAGTAACTTGTTCTTCTGACTGATACTTCTAGCAACAGATCCCTCACCTTAGAATAGAGACCAAAGCAGTACCTTCCCAAGGCGGAGGGTTTTTAAAGTGGATTCAGACCAAGTAGTTTTGTGGGACTGAGCGGGCCGAATGCCCTTCCTGTGGGACCTGGCTGTCAAGGCAGTAGTGCTTTGTGAATGTGTGACTGATGTCCACGTCGAAGCCTGGCAAAGGTACTCCGCATGACAACACAGTGGTAGCAGTCTTGTCCTGGTGGAATGAGCTCTCAGAACATCCAGGGGCTGCTTCCTATTCTATGCAGAGGAGTATCTACTTTGACAGGGTCCTCTTCTGCACAACCTAACTTTAATTCCTCCTAGAGAACACCACAAAAAGCTAATCGACCAATGGTACGATCAATATAAAAGCTCAAAACCCTTCTGGGGTCCAACCAATGAAGTGGGAAAAGAATGTAGACAGAGTAATGATTTACCGAGTGTGGAAAGGAGTCTCAACTTTGGCAAGAAGGCCATCCGTGTCCTCAACACCTGTTTGTCTGGAAAACAGTGGTGTAGTGCGAATGTACTGATGGTGCCTGATGTTCACTCACAAGATAAGCTGAAGTAATCAGAATGAGGACGATAATCTTCAAAGTCCAGAAAAGTAGCCAGCAACTATGCATCAGCTCACAGGTTGTGCACAGGAGAAATGTAAAGACCAACAATGTCGAAGCCCACCATTTAAAAAAGGGGATGCCAACGACGCGCCCTCGTGACTTGCCACTGTTCTGGCAGGTAGGACATGACCTGCACAAAGCATCCGAGGTCCTCATCATTTGAGGCCAATAAAAGTGAGTGACAAGCCTGTCAAAGATACTGTACTGCCTCAAATAACCTGGGTACTTCATGAGCTAGTTCCAGTAGCAATGGGTGACCACTAACACTTGTTGCCCCAGGCTCAGGAACCTCAGGCTCGCTATACAGGAGACCATTCTCCTAAATAAATCAGCTGATCGCAAGAGGTGTTGCCAGCTGCCTGGGCCTCAGCCTGCTACCATAGTCCCACAAGAGTAGGGCACTCTATCTGCACCTTGCAGAACTCCTCTCTGGGTGACCACCCTTCCTGCTGCCAGTTGGCCAGCTCAGGTTGGTTCCCCAGGGTGACAAAACCCTCCCTTGTAAGCTCTTGGGCATCCCCTTGAGGTTCAGCCTCCTCCCGGACCGTAGGAAGTTCAGGAATGGGGTTCTCGCGCCCCTTGCTCTTCCTCTTTTTGGCAAGCACCTGGGATATTATTCCAGGTCTTCCTGACTACCCTCGTGGGTGGCCATGGACCATGTGTTCAGGCACACCCACTCCGGCAACTCCAACATCTCCAAGTGGGACCTGAGCGCCACCTCTTTTTTAGATGGTGTGCTTTAGGTCATTGCCAAGCAGACAATCCAGAGGCATTGCCGCACTCACAGCTAGCCTCAATGAACCTGAGCCCACCTCCCCCACTCAAAGTGAACCAGAGCCACTGAGCAGTCAGACTTAACTTAGAGGCAATGTGGAAAGTATTTGTGCAACACATCAAATAGTAATACAGTGAAAACACCGTACAAAAAGCATCCGGCACCAGGTTAGAAAATAATGCAGAATTTATTAAATAAAAAAAGACAAAATCCAATCAGTATTCCGTCACTATTTTTGATTGTCTTCACCTTCAGGCTACAGCATATAAAATAAAGGTGCACTGCACATTTAAAATATAACAAATGCAAGTTAATGTAATCAGTAGGAAATGCATTTGTTTGCATTATGAAAGTTTATTTGTTAATCCAGCCACTGCAGCTGTCTGAGTGTAACCAGACAGTAAAGGAATAGAATCATAGTTGGGGGAGGGGGTAAGGAGAGCTGGTTAACAACTTGTGTATTTATAGTGCTATGAGGTCCCAGCCTACTACTTAAAGCTCAGTGAATACACTGCTAATTATTTTAACATTATAAGATGTAATTTGAAGAGTCACACATTTTGCTGTGGAATGACACTCATAAGTACACTGAAATAATGGAAATGCCACACATTAGCAATCTGAATACTTGGCGGCAATGGGACAGGGAGACCCTTCACATTGCCTGAGAGGCTGTATTTGAAGAAAGCACATGAACTACATCCAGTACCCTTTTGCCTTGAGGATGCAGAACCAGGTGGCTCTGCAACCATGTTTTCCCAAAACTGTACCCCTGAAGGGGACCACCACTGTAAAGATAAGAGGAATAAGCACAGGGAATCCCTGGGCACGTCTGATGACAATTCAATGCCCAGCAGACTATGGCGACCAACTCTGATGGTAACTATCCCAGTCAGAAACAGCATGCTCTAGGGTACAACCTCAGATATGTTCAAGTCGATGACCTACCACACCAGGTCATCAGAGTGGAATCCAGCTTTAATTGCGACCTCTCACGTAAGCGTCCTGATCCGCAAGCCTTTGGACGAGGAGGCGAGGGTCTACCTTCGGAAGGAGTGGCAGTGCTCCTTTTTGGAGGATAAGGTAGGCCTTAAGTCATAAGTCGATTCCATGATCTTCGACACAGTGGAGTAAGCCAAGGCACCCAGTGCCGAGCTCAGAAGGGTACAACACATTAGACTTTTAAGCAATGAGAACTGCACATTTTTCACTGAACGGTGCCATTCATTTTTGATCAAGGTAGGCACAAAGCTAGGAGACCTAGCAACATTGGAGGTGGGCCTATTTTGACTCGGACGAGGAAGATCATCTCTATAAAGTAATAGAGGAAACCCCTTTTCAATGAATGAATCTCAATGAGGCAGTTGGCCAGTCTGGTGGGCCTACTAGCTTCTTAAATCCAGGTAATCTTCCGGGTGCCATTTTACTACAGAATCCTTCACAGGAAAGACACGTAGTCTTAGCAGGTTTGCCTTTCAGTGGATGCCAGAACAGAATTTCAGCTATAGTTGAGTCACCTTCAAGCCTGGAATAAAAGGGCATCTTCAGAGCGTCACCGGACTAAGTGATTCAATAAGATGACATTCGCTGGGGACCTTGGTGTAGAAATGCATCAACATGATGAGGTGGTGAGGAGAAGAACTGAACCTTCATATCAACTGTCTGGAGTTGCTGCTGGGCTCCTTCGCAGTCAAGTGCATGACAAAGGACAAAGGGTCCTGTTGTGGGCTCCTCATGATGGGCAACATTCTGGTGGTTTGTTACATAACCTCTTAAGGGATACTAGATACCAGATCTAGGATACCACCAGAGTTATCCCAGAGTTTGGTGATAATTCTGCATGGATTGGAACATTTCACTGATAGCAGAACACCTACTGGGCGGTCACAACAAAGTGGTAAACTGGAACTTCAGACATCTCAAGGACAGCAGCAACTGGAGATTGGACCTTTGAGGTTTCTAATCGCTAATGGAAAGATAAGGTCCATTTGAGAGAGAGAGAGAGATATTGGCCTCTCGGCTGACTCTCAGGTTTCCACAATAATACAACTAGAGGCCAGAGCAGCAGGTCACAGATGCTGGATGCCTTTCAGCAGGACCAGACGGTAGGGGACAAACCCTTTCGCGATTGCCAGAGTGGCTGTCCAGACTCAGAAGCAAGTGACCAAGTAGTTCAGGTGCTACTGATTTGGAGATTACAAGTATGGTTTTCAGCTATGTTAGAGAGGTCTAGGGCTTCTCCGAGCCTTGTCCATCATGTTCAGGCAAAGCTGGCAGATGCGCAAAGTCTCCCATCCCCAACTGGTGATGGATGGTGCCTTAGAGATCATGATATGGTGCATTACAGGAGCTGCTGGAAGGTCCCAGTTTTTCACACCAAGCTGCTATGTTAATCTGGGGAGCATGGTTCAAGAGTACAAATAAAAGACACCGATTGGCCTGACTAGGTGGTCGTCCATGGAATGAGATTAAATCCTGTGTGGGAGAAGTTGTCCACATCTTGAAATTCCTATCAGAGCTGACTGATTAGCTTACCGAACAATTAATATGCTCAGATCAACCATTCTGTGGTAAATGACTTACTAAAAGAGAAGCATCCTATGAGTTCAAGCTGGTCAGAGGAATCCCCTTACCTTTTCCTGGACAATCCAGATATGTGATGTTAATATTGTCTTGAGAGTTTTTCACTCTAGGCCGAACGAAGAGTATCTTTCCAGGAAAGTGTTGTGAGCTAAGTTAGCCATACTGTGCTGCTTGGAGTTCTGTCTTAGGGCGCTGAAAGCCCTAGCACTGGATTACTCAAGCAGAAATGGGGTGAGGTTTTAAATTACCAAGATGACAAAATCCAATACGTGATTAATGTTGTACCCCACCTCTCCAGGTACTCCGTCATGAGCAGTATCAGGATGTAGGAGTGGATGACTGATTAGTTTACAGCCCTCTCCATCTCCATGGTACATCAATTTTTAACTGCCCTAAAAAAAAAACCTGTGGGTGGGTATGGGGGGCATTATGCCTAAATATTGCACAATGGGTACATTGGACGTCGCAAGAGCCTGTGGTGGATATTTTGGGAGCAGACTATTCCAAGGAAGCTATAGCATCTAACACCTTCTTACCAGGAGGCAGATTAGAAGACATGAGTGTGGCGGATTGGTCTTCAAGTCAGTTACAGGGCGGTAGCTTCACTAGGGTTGAGTAAACTGAACATGCATAATCCTCGTCTTCAGTCCTGACTGAGTATACAATTTTACCTGTTGGATGGTGTGAGAAAGTGGCTCTGTATATACTGTTCCTTAATAGGTACAGGGTGTACAGAGTCCACAGTCCCCCAGGGTTTGACAGAGGTTAAAGTTAGATGGAGTAGTTTCTTACCTGTAACTCCAGTTCTGTAGTAGGGGTATCTCTGTTATAGTCATAATCTATGAATAGTCCCGCCCATGTGCGGGGACCCCGGAGCAATCAAAATATCTCTTAAGCTGTCCTGCATTTGCAAACCTGCAAAGACACTTAAGAGACAGACAAAATAATACAGCCTAATAACAATATGGCTGCACTGGCCAGCACTTCATCTGAAGTGAACACAAAAGCCAAAATAAAGTTTAAATGTCATTTTTATTCACATCTGACATGTTCCTTTATTGTATCACACTCCCTTCACCAAAATCCCTTTAAACAATAGAGAGGAAGGAGTGGACAGACAAGCCCTATAGGCTGTCATTATGTGTCTGCTAAAAGGATACCATGCCTTTAAGGAACTCTCCAGAGACCCCCGGTATCCCAGGATGCACAGCCAAAGCAAGTTACTTTCAGCTTTTTGAAGGTGTATAACAACAGGCCTGATACTGTCAGTTTACTCCACCGGGGAGGATGGAGGGTCGCTTATGACTATAACAGAGATACCCCTACTACAGAACTGGAGTTATAGATAAGAAACTACTCCTTCTGTAGTAGGGGATCTCTGTGTATAGTCATAATCTATGAATAGAATGGCAAGCCCATCCCAACCAAGAAACAGCGGTGGAGTAAAAACCGAACACCAACAAATTACTGTGCAAACAAATTCCTCAGCGAAGCCTGTCCAACCTGCGCATCTGCCCTAGCATCAGAGTCCAGGCAGTAATGCTTTGTAAACGTATGGACCGACTTCCAGGTGGAAGCCTTACAAATGTCAACGATTGGAACATTCCTAAGCAAAGCTGTAGTCGCTGCTTTGCCCCTAGTCGAATGCGCTGTAGGCTTACCCCCTAATGTCTTATTAGCTTTCTGATAACAGAGCTGAATACAGGACACAATCCATCTGGAGATGGACTGTTTCGAGGTAGCTAGACCAGTTCTCACCGAACCATAATTTACAAACAGTTGATCAGACCTGCGGATGTCTTTTGTCTTATCTAGATAGAATTTCAACACTCTACGCACATCTAGTGAATGCAGAGACCTCTCCGCCGGAGAGGAGGGATGCTGAAAAAATGTAGGCAAAGTTATCATTTGATTTACATGGAAATCAGATATCACTTTAGGTAAAAACTTAGGATGAGTACGCATTACCACTTTACAAGCATGGAACACAGTATACGGCTCTTGACAACACAGAGCCTGAATCTCACTTACTCTCCTGGCCGATGTAATGGCCACAAGGAAGGCAGCCTTCCAGGACAAATGCTGCAAAGAGGCCTTATGAATAGGCTCAAAAGGCTCCCTCATTAATCTGGACAACACCACGTTCAATTCCCATGGTGGAGAAGGTCGTCTAACAGGGGGAAACACCTTACGCAAACCCTCCAAAAAATCTTTATTCACAGGGATTTGAAAAAATGAGGTTTGGGACGGGCCCTTTCTATACGCAGTCAAAGCTGCGAGATGAACTTTAATAGACTGAAAGTTAAGCCCTGATTGAGCTAACTGCAGCAGATAAGGCAGAATAACATCTTCTTTACAGGATGTAGGGTCAATGTCCTTTGCCGTTCACCATAAGCAGAATCTCTTCCACTTATAGGCGTAAGAAGTCCTCGTAGACGGTCTCTTCGCCTCTTTCAAGATCTCCATACAGTCCTGAGGTAGGTTCAAGTGTCCATACTGTACTAGCTCAGGAGCCATGCTGCCAAACTCAAGGACGAGAGATTGGGGTGAACCATCTGTCCTCCGAATTTCCTGAGAAGGTCCGGCCGACACGGCAGGCGCCGGTGTGGTAGAACAGACCGGTGAAGAAGGTCAGTGAACCACCATTGCCTCGGCCACTCCGGAGCAATCAGGATCATCCTGGCTCTGGATTGCGACAGCTTGATCAGCACCGCCGGAATCAGGGGAATGGGTGGAAAGGCGTAGAGAAAGCTGTTCGACCAGCTGATCCATAGTGCATTCCCCAGCGTCCCTGGTTGGTAGTACCTGGACGCGAAGTCGCGGCATTTGCTGTTTTCTGCCGTAGCGAACAGATCGATATCCGGAGTGCCCCACTCTGCGAAGACGTCTCTTAGCACCCACTCGTGATTTTCTTGAACGAGCCTGCTGAGCGCATCGGCTTGGGCATTCTGCACTCCCGGCAGATGGGTTGCCGTGATCGTTAGGTTCCTGGCCACCAGCCAATTCCAGATCGTCTGTGCCTCCCGAGACAGCGTGCGTGAACGGGAGCCCCCCTGCTTGTTGAGGTAATACATGGTAGTAGTATTGTTCGTCTGAACTAGCAGGGAGTTCGTCTTGAAGGAGGGATGGAACGCCTTCAGGGCCAAGTGTACCGCTCTGAGTTCCAAAAAGTTGATGTGGTAAGTCATCTCCGTCTGTGACCATATCCCCTGAATCTGAAGAGGGCCCGAATGCGCTCCCCAGCCCTGGAGAGACGCATCGGTCACTATGGTCTGGACCGGAATATCCTTGTGAAAGGGAGTCCCCTTGCAGACATTCTCTGAGGAGCACCACCATTTCAGAGACTGTAGAGCGTGTTGGGACAGATGAATCTTGTCCTCCCAACGCCCCCGCCTCTGGTCCCATTGATCCTCCAGACATTCCTGCAGAGGCCTCATATGCAGACGTGCATTGGGGGTGAGAAAGATGCATGAAGCCATCGACCCCAGTAAAGAGGACACCGTCCTCACTGCAGGAGAGTGGGCTGAGAGGAGGTGCAGGGCCTTCCGACGGATAGATAAGCGTCTCTCCTCCGAAGGACACTCGCTTGCGTTCAAAGTATTGACTGAGGCCCCCAAGTACTGGAGACACTGCACAGGGATCGGCACTGACTTCGTCATGTTGATGTGCAGTCCCAGGCGATGAAGCAAGGCAGCTGTCCTGTTGAAATGACACTGGGCTTCCTGGTACGTGGAAGCTTTGATCAGCCAATCGTCCAGGTATGGATACACAAACACTTTGTTCTTCCGCAAGTGTGCTGCCACCACTGCCATGCACTTGGAGAACGTCCTTGGTGCAGACTTCAGACCAAACGGGAGTACTGTATACTGGTAATGGTTGTTGCCTATCAGAAACCTCAGGAACTTGCGATGCTTTTGTGCGATCGGCACATGAAAGTAAGCGTCCTGCAGATCTATGGCGCACAGCCAGTCTCCTCGATGCAACTGAGGGTAAATCTGATGCAGGGACAACGTACGGAACTTTTCTCTGCGGATCCACTTGTTTGCTTGACGCAGATCTAGAATAGGCCTGAACTCATTCTTGTCCTTTTTTTCTGACGAGAAAGAACCTTGAGTAAAGACCTTTTCCTTTTTGCCTCAAAGGAACAGTCTCTATCGCCTTCTTCTTTAACAGAATGTCCGCCTCCCACTGGAGCTCTCGCACCATGTAGGGAGAGCGCACTGGTGGGATCTGTGGAGGCGGGCTGGTGAAACAAAGACTGTACCCATTGCAAACAATATTCAGCACCCACTTGTCCTGAGTTATTGTTCTCCACTCTGCCAGGTAGTATTGAATACTTCCCCCCACCGGAGCGGGTAACGGATGAGGGGGAAGTGACCTTTCAGGGCTTCGACCCGGCCGGGCCTTTGTTCCCCAACGAGGATTTCTGCTGTCCTCTGCCCCTTTGGCGCTTTTGAAAGGACTGCCTCGGGAACTGTTGTTGTTGCTGGTGTTGTTGTTGACCAGACTGACGCCCTTGGCCGCGTTGTTTAGAATAACGCCTGCCATAGGAACGGAATGATCTCTTCTGTTCCTTGGGTTTTTCCAACCCCACGGCCTTCAGGGTTTCTGATTCGGCCTTCATGCGGGCCATTTCGTCATCCGCATGAGACCCGAACAACGTCGTGCCAGAGAAAGGTAAGTTAGCAATCTTTTGCTGCGCTTCAGGCTTTAGAGAGGTAAGTCTCAGCCAGGAATGTCTTCTCATGTGTACTCCATGACAGTACCCATGGGCCGCCAGCAATGACACATCCCCCGCTGCACTGATGATCTGGTTGGAGACCATCATGCCCTCATTCAACACCTCCTGGAAGTCTTCCCAGTTTATCCCTAGGCAGGGAGTCAGCAAGCTGTTGCAGGGAGTCCCATAATGATCGGTCATAGCGACCCAGCAGAGCGGAGGCGCTAGCAGCCTTCATAGTCGTGGCCGATGTAGAGCACATCCTCCTCCCCAAGGAGTCCATCTTGCGACTCTCCTTATCCGGAGGAGCTGTTGAAGAGGGCGACGTGGAATGTTGTTTCCTAGCCGCAACCACAATGACAGAGTCCGGGGGAGGGTCCACCCTGAGGAATGCCGGGTCCGAATCAGGGGCCCTGTACTTCTCCTGCAATCTTGAGGGAGCAGACTTCACCACGGCTGGTGTCAAGAAGACCTCCATTGCTGGTTCCTCCAGACCTGGAACCAAAGGGAGGAGGGGGCGTGATAGATGCGCCTTGTGTAATGTCTCGAATATCACAGAGGTAGGGGGAACTGTTACTGTCACTGAGATTCCCAATTTTGCTGCCCCTCTCATCAGTACATCTTGGAAAGTGGCAATATCATCCACTGGCGAGATTCTAGTAGGTGGTGTTTCCGACAACGTGGGGGAAAGCTGTCTAGTGCCAGAAGAGTCCGTATACCTCGTGCCTCTGGATCGAGATCTATACCTCCGTCGTCCATGCCTTGTGTGAGTGGACGATCTGTGTCTGCTCCGTGACATCCGGCGAGATCTAGAGCGTGATCTCAGTCTGCGTGGGGTCTTAGGAGCCACTGGTAGCCGAGGAGAAGGCGGGAGCTGTGGCACCGGAGGCGGTGGTAGCGGAGGTGGCGTAGGTTGCTTAGGAGGCGCCACTGGGAGCCGGGGGTCAGGTGGAGGAGGAGGAGGAGGCGTAGGAGGCTTCTGAGGCTGAGGTTGCGGCCGCGGTAGAGGCAGTGGCAGGGGGTCCATTGGAGACTCTCTCCGTCCATCACCCCTTGCAGGAGAACCCGGACTAGCTCTGTCCGGACTTCCGTCCACCCTTCTCTTCTTTGCGGGTCTACCCCGTGAAGAGGCTGAAGCGAACGAGGGAGAGCGTCCTCCTCTCCTAGATCCACGACTGGATATCGTAATCACTGAAGAAGTGTTACCAGGTGATCTCATCCTCGACGTCAAACTGTGCGGCGACCTCGTACGGCTTCTCCTCGCCGTTGAACGCAAACGGCGTCCCCTCGACGTCGAACGGCGACCCCTGTCTTTCCTCGACGTCGAGCGCCTTCGTCTCGACGGCGAGCCTCTCGACGTCGACGGTGAGCGATGTCGCCTCGACGGCGATCTCCTTCGCCTCAACGGCGATCTCCTTCGTCTCGACGGCCTTCGCCGGTGTCTCTGCGTCGATGTCGTCGACGTCGATCTAGGAGTCGACGGCGAAGGAGACGAGAGGGCTCGCCTCGACGGCGAGCGGCGCTGTCTGCAGGGCGCAGTACGACGTCGATGGTGTGTCGACGTCGACTGTGAAGTCTTCGACGGCGACCTAGTCCTAGGTCTCGCCGGCCCCTCTCTCGACGTCGAGGACGCCGAGATCCAGAGCCCTGGATCGGTGGCGAACACACCGGTGCTGTACCTCTCGCCGTCGACGTCGTCGTCCTCGACGTCGAACGGGATCTTCCGGCCGGTAGGCGTCGTTTCTGCTCCTTTTTCTGCCCGGAGGTCCCTCCAGTGGCAATATCATCCACTGGCGAGATTCTAGTAGGCGGTGTTTCCGACAACGTGGGGGAAAGCCGTCCAGTGCCAGAAGAGTCCTTATACCTCGTGCCTCTGGATCGAGATCTATACCCCCGTCGTCCATGCCTTGTGTGAGTGGACGATCTGTGTCTGCTCCGTGTCCTCCGGCGAGATCTAGAGCGTGATCTCAGTCTGCGTGGGGTCTTAGGAGCCACTGGTAGCCGAGGAGAAGGCGGGAGCTGTGGCACCGGAGGCGGTGGTAGCGGAGGTGGCGTAGGTTGCTTAGGAGGTGCCACTGGGAGCCGGGGGTCAGGTGGAGGAGGAGGAGGAGGAGGAGGAGGCGTAGGAGGCTTCTGAGGCCGCGGCTGAGGCTGAGGTTGCGGCCGCGGTAGAGGCAGTGGCAGGGGCTCCATTGGAGACTCTCTCCGTCCATCACCCCTTGCAGGAGAACCCGGACTAGCTCTGTCCGGACTTCCGTCCACCCTTCTCTTCTTTGCGGGTCTACCCCGTGAAGAGGCTGAAGCGAACGAGGGAGAGCGTCCTCCTTTCCTAGATCCACGACTGGATATCGTAATCACTGAAGAAGTGTTACCAGGTGATCTCGTACTCGACGTCGAACTGTGCGTCGACCTCGTACGGCTTCTCCTCGCCGTTGAACGCAAACGGCGTCCCCTCGACGTCGAACGGCGACCCCCGTCTTTCCTCGACGTCGAGCGCCTTCGTCTCGACGGCGAGCCTCTCGACGTCGACGGTGAGCGATGTCGCCTCGACGGCGATCTCCTTCGCCTCGACGGCGATCTCCTTCGCCTCGACGGCGATCTCCTTCGTCTCGACGGCCTTCGCCGGTGTCTCTGCGTCGATGTCGTCGACGTCGATCTATGAGTCGACGGCGAAGGAGACGAGCGGGCTCGCCTCGACGGCGAGCGGCGCTGTCTGCGGGGCACAGTACGACGTCGATGGTGTGTCGACGTCGACTGTGAAGTCTTCGACGGCGACCTAGTCCTAGGTCTCGCCGGCCCCTCTCTCGACGTCGAACGTCGAGGACGCCGAGATCCAGAGCCCTGGATCGACGGCGAACACACCGGTGCTGTACCTCTCGCCATCGACGTCGTCGTCCTCTACGTCGAATGGGATCTTCCGGCCGGTAGGCGTCGTTTCTGCTCCTTTTTCTGCCCGGAGGTCCCTCCAGTGGCTGAAGCATGGGCAGAGGATGGGGAAGGAGATCCTCCATGCCCAGAAGTCCCACCTGTTCTCTGCTTCTCCTGTCCCTGAAGGCGAATCTTCTCTCTGTCCCTCAGGGTCCTTTTGGAGAAGGTCTTGCAGATGTCACATGTAGCAGGGACATGTGAAGATGATAAGCAGAGAATACAGACATCATGTGGGTCCGTCTTGGCCATTTTCCTCCCACACTCAGGGCATTTATCAAATAAAACCATGTTAAGTAAAATAGAGTGGGTCAAACTGCACCAAACTACAGGATGCAGCAGAGAAAGGCTCTAGACGTCGAATGAACAAACTTTTATCTTCAAAAAAACAATTTTAGTCCAAAACATCCACCCAAAAGGGTAGAGCTCAATGCTCCCGGGTCCTGTTAGCAGGAGCCGGAAAAAAGAACTGAAAGTAACTTGCTTTGGCTGTGCATCCTGGGATACCGGGGGTCTCTGGAGAGTTCCTTAAAGGCACGGTATCCTTTTAGCAGACACATAATGACAGCCTATAGGGCTTGTCTGTCCACCCCTTCCTCTCTATTGTTTAAAGGGATTTTGGTGAAGGGAGTGTGATACAATAAAGGAACATGTCAGATGTGAATAAAAATGACATTTAAACTTTATTTTGGCTTTTGTGTTCACTTCAGATGAAGTGCTGGCCAGTGCAGCCATATTGTTATTAGGCTGTATTATTTTGTCTGTCTCTTAAGTGTCTTTGCAGGTTTGCAAATGCAGGACAGCTTAAGAGATATTTTGATTGCTCCGGGGTCCCAGCACATGGAAGGGACTATTCATAGATTATGACTATACACAGAGATCCCCTACTACAGAAATAACCTTACTCTCTAAAGTGGTAGCTTGGTCGAGCAGTAAGGCAGTATCAGAGGACAGTGTAAAGCACTTGTTGTACACACTCAGTCAGCAAATGGTCTCACACACTCAATAACTGAACTCTAGGCCAATGGTTTATATATAAAAAAATATATGCTTGCTTTATTTTAGAACCAACACTTGGATTTAAAATATACTTTCTCAGAATGAGATGTTTCATATAAATACTTTTGCAATATGCAATTGACTTTTGTAAACAGTTACAAGTGGTTGCAATAGGCAACTATTTTAAACACAACAATGCATTGAGCTCAATGGAGAATTCAAGTTATGTTCAACAGATTACTTTTTAGATTACTTTTGGAATTCCAGGACTGGATCCTAGATTCAGTCCTGGGTCAGTACTTAGAATCAAGTGATGAAAGTCGACTTAATTACTGTAATGATTTTTAAACAATATTTAGCTATTTTAAAAGTTGACACTTAGAAAATATTTCAAAGAAAACATTCAATGATTCTCTATGGAAGAAAATTCAAGTTGCAGGTACAGGATGTTCTCGTTACTTTTGTAATCCAGTACTGGGTGCCTAGACTCAGTACTGGGACCTTTATCCAAAACAGGTAAGTAATTACGTTTTCAGATATTATACGATTTTTGAAGAATATTTAAAGATTGCAGAAATCGACACTTAGAAGAAATTTCACAGAAAAACAGTCAATGGTTTCCTATGGAAGAAAATTGGGTTAAGGGTAAGTACAGTTGTAAGTGCTGGGCACCAAAATCCAGCACTGGGAGCTCACCTAAGAGCAGGTGAGTAATTTCGTTTTCGTTTCTCGGCTGATTTTTGGTGAATATTTTAAGATTTGAAAAGTCCACACTTAGAAGAAATTTCAGGAAAAAGCCAGTCAATGTTACCCTATGAGGAAAATAGAGTTAGCGGTTTAAGGGTAAGTACTCGACTGGCTGAGTTGAGGTTCTGGGCATAGACTCAGGGGTCCCCCAGGGTCAGGTAGGTACAGTTGGTTCACCCTCAGCGACTCTAGGGCGGCCGGGTGCAGAGAGAGTTAGGCCCAATGTTATCCTATGAGGTCTAGGGGGGCCTTGGTTGGTGGCTGCTGACTGGCAAGCCACGCGGCTGTGGGAGCTGGGCTCCTGGTCACTTACTCAGGGCAAGTGGGGAAGTAGGTAGGTGTAGAGTTTTCACTGCCAGGGCCACTCGGGCGGCTGGGTGCAGAGTGCTTTTGAGCCTTCGGGCGCTCAATTGATTTCAATGGGAAATCTCCGGTTTAGAAAAAGGCTGCAAGCTCGGGGACGAGGACTCTTCAGGTAAGTTGGGTAGTTGGAGGTTAGGTAGGTACCCCGGGATTGGGCACAGGGGGCAGCAGGGCGCCGCGTGCAGGGGTGCCTTTTGGTGTCGGGAAATCTTACCCTCTGTTGATCGCGGTAGGGGGGGCACCTTGTTCGGAGGCTGCAGGCTTCTTCAGGAGTGTCGAGGGAGGTCCTTGGGTGCCGGACTCGGGGTCACAGTCGCCGTGGGGTCGTCCTCGGGGTCATGGGAGTCCCAGGAGCTTAGAGCCAAAAGGTAGCCAGGTCCTCCGGGGTTGGTGAGGTTGCTGGCCACAAGAGATGCCGGGTTGGAGCAGGAGCAAGTTCGAGGGTCGACAGGCCGGTAGGGCTGGGGCCAAAGCAGTTGGTGTCTTCCTCTTTTTAGCAGCTGCAGGGCAGGTCTTCTTTCTTCTTGCTCTTCTTTGTAGTTTTTAATCTGGAATCTGGGGAAGGAAGGTTCAGGGTACGCCTAAATACTAGATTTAGGGGCGTTACAGGTAGGTGAAGGGCAGGGACCAATGGGTCCCTGTCCTGGGGTGGGTACACCCCCTATCCTGCCTCTCTCCTTTGGGAGGGGGGCAGTAGCCTAGTCCTGATAGGGTAGGGCTCCCCATCTTCAAGATGGCGAGAGCCCGGAGATGTGCTTCACCTCGCCTCCCCCACCTGAGGGGTGGGGTTGGCAGGTTGGCACATCCCCTGTCCTTATTTGGGGTTTCCGGCCAAAGCTTCCCGCCAGAGTGGGGGGTTGCAGTGGCCTGGGGAAGCTCACAGAGGCGGCATACTTTTGAAGCTTCCCCCTGCCCATCCTGGAGGAGGAGATTTAGCACCTCGCCCAGGATGTGCATTGTTGCAGGCCCAGGAGAGCAGGGGCTCTCCTACCCAGGGGTCCAGCAACATGTCTGCTGGGTGGCAGCCTAAGAGCAGACGTGGATTGTAGGTTAGGTTTAAGGGGGCACCTCTAAGATGCCATCAGTGTGGGTTTAATGTGCTGAGAAGTTTGATACCAAACTTTTCAGTCTTTAGTGTTGCCATTATGGTGCTGTGGAGCTCGTGTTTGACGAGCTCTCAGCACCATGTACTCTTAAATGGCAGCACTGCACTTACAGTGCTCAGGAATGGACCTGGGCACTGTAGGGGCACAGGGCTCCTGCTCCTGTGCCCACACCATTGGCATAAGGCACCCAGCTAGAGGGGTGGCTGATGTATGCCATGGCAGTGTAGGTGATGGGCATGGCACACAGGGATGTGTGTCATGTCGACTTTGCTTTTGTCTTGCACCCAAACACTCAGCCTGCAAAGGCAGTGTATGTGTGTAAGGGTACAGGGCCTCTAAGGATGGCACAAGGAGTGCTGCAGCCCTTAGAGGCCTTCCCTAGTCACAAGGCCCTGGGTACCTAGGGTACCATTTACCAGGGGCTGACATGTGGCCAGGGTTTGCCAATTTGGGTTTGGTTTGTTTTAGGGAAAAAACATAGGCACTGGGCACCTGATTGGCAGGAGTCCAGGGTACACTCAGTCAAAGTACATTCAGCAAATCAGCAAAAAGTGGGGGCATACCATGCAAGAAAGATGGCACTTTCTCACACATGGAGACTGAGCGAATGTTTTACTGCAAATTGGGAAGCTAGAACTTTTGATGGGGTGTGTTATGCGATGTTTACGGGGCAGATTTGCAGGCGCTAAGTCTATTTTATCAGAGTACGGCCAGAAAAAGGAAGAGAGTCCACTAAGATTTGGACAACAGTTGCATCTCGCAAAAAAACAGGAAGCAGTTTTTTTCTGGAGTGTTAAGTACTAGAAATGGAGTGTGGGTCACAGATTGTAGTCCTGAAAGTTGTGGTTCTTGAATAATTTACTACTTATGGCTGCTAAGTTGAATACAGAGGAAAGAGAAAGTATAATCCTCACCTCGGAATACTTGATAGAACTGAAGCTTTCCTTCAAGACAGATGGGAACTTTTATATTCTTTATAGGGAGCAATTTATATGTTTTTCCCCATCATTTGATTCTTGTGTTGAACAGGTGAACTATGTTTCTCTGAGTTATTTTGTTCTGTTTCTCTTATTTGATTGTTTGATACTTTTGTATTACTCTTGAAATTTTTGACTTGAGTGATATACAGTAATATAAAATCTGGCTATAGTGGGTACACTTTCATTTTGAATACTATATTGTTTTGCTAGATCATATAAATTATACAATATTTTGTAAGTTTACACTTAAAAACAGCACATGAAAGCAATGATCAATTTGATTGTTTAAGAAGAACAAAATAACTGTGTGCTTGCAACAAATGAAGGGACAGTTCATACCACTGATGTTAATTTGAGAGAATTATGGATTATACTTCAAATATATACTTTACCATTAGCAGTGGGTTATGTGACGCTGATTGCAAGCTGGACTGTAAAATGGCCTGTGGCTGGTAGGTTTCTTGACTACCAGTGTAATATGAAGGCATTACTTGAACGTAAGTATTGTAATCTCCATAACCTGCAGTGGTAGGTACCTAAATATAGAAAGTGATGTTTAAGATGCTGTAGTAACAAAAGATAGTCAATGTAATATCATTTTTAAGCTTACTTGATTATAATATTCATCGATTCCTGGTGGCAAAGGCTGAAAAAAAAAATATAATAGGTAAGGAAAAGCAATATACATCTCCTCCACGCATACATACCCACACGTTTTATTCAGTCAGCTCATTGGAGACATGGAAACAATAGAATAAAAGTACCTTTATGGTGACTCAATCTACGGTCTAGGCTGAGTGCCCAGCCACCTAGTGTGGGACCACAAACTACTTTCTAAAACTGTTCATCAAAGCACAGTACACTTTAGAGCAGGGGTACTCACAAACTTTCTCTTAGGGGCCAAATTTACAGTGTGGTTTGTGGCCGAGGGCCGCACCTTGGGGGTGGGGTCATTGGGGGAGGGGGCGGGGCTAGAGCAAAAAAAAAAACCTGTGACCATGAGGTGGAACACAGGTCCCTGCAGCGGACGCCTTCGTCCACTGAGCCACCGGACCCGGCATACACATATTTCTCTCTCTCTACCTCTCTCTATCTCCCTCCCTCCCTCCCTCCTCTGTCTCCCTCCCTCCTCTGTCCTCCGTCTCCCTCCCTCTCTCCTTCTATCCGTCTCTCTCCCTCTCCATCTCTCTCCGTCTCCCCCTCTCCGTCTCCCCCTCTCTGTCTCCCCCTCTCTGTCTCCCCCTCTCTGTCTCCCTCTCTCTGTCTCCCTCTCTCTGTCTCCCTCTCTCTGTCTCCCTCTCTCTGTCTCCCTCTCTCTGTCTCCCTCTCTCTGTCTCCCTCTCCCTCTCTCTCCGTCTCCCTCCGTCCTCCGTCTCCCTCCCTCCCTCTCCCTACTCTGTCTCCCTCCCTCTCTCTGTCCATCTCCATCCCTCTCTGTCTCTCTCCCTCCCTCTCTGTCTCTCTCCCTCCCTCTCCGTCTCCTTCTGTCTCTCCCTCTCTGTCTCCCCCTCTGTCTCCCTCCCTCTCTCTCTCCCTCTGTCTCCCTCCCTCCGTCTCTCTCTCTCCCTCTCCCTCTCCCCCTCTCCCCCTCTCTCTCTCTCCCTTTCTCCGTCTCCCTCCCTCACCCTCTCTCCCTCTCAATCTCCCTCCCTCTCCCCTTCTCCCTCCCTCTCTCCGTCTCCCTCCCTCTCCCCGTCTCCCTCCCTCTCTCCGTCTCCCTCCCTCTCTCCGTCTCCCTCCCTCTCCCCGTCTCCCTCCCTCTCCCCGTCTCCCTCCCTCTCCCCTTCTCCCTCCCTCTCTCCGTCTCCCTCCCTCTCCCCGTCTCCCTCCCTCTCCCCGTCTCCCTCCCTCTCCCCGTCTCCCTCCCTCACCCTCTCTCCCTCTCAATCTCCCTCCCTCTCCCCTTCTCCCTCCCTCTCTCCGTCTCCCTCCCTCTCTCCGTCTCCCTCCCTCTCTCCCCGTCTCCCTCCCTCTCTCCCCGTCTCCCTCCCTCTCTCCCCGTCTCCCTCCCTCTCCCCGTCTCCCTCCCTCTCCCCGTCTCCCTCCCTCTCCCCGTCTCCCTCCCTCTCCCCGTCTCCCTCCCTCTCCCCGTCTCCCTCCCTCTCCCCGTCTCCCTCCCTCTCCCCGTCTCCCTCCCTCTCCCCGTCTCCCTCCCTCTCCCCGTCTCCCTCCCTCTCCCCGTCTCCCTCCCTCTCCCCGTCTCCCTCCATCTCCCCGTCTCCCTCCATCTCCCCGTCTCCCTCCCTCTCCCCGTCTCCCTCCCTCTCCCCGTCTCCCTCCCTCTCCCCGTCTCCCTCCCTCTCCCCGTCTCCCTCCCTCTCTCTCTCCGTCTCCCTCTCTCTCTCCGTCTCCCTCTCTCTCTGTCTCCCTCTCTCTCTGTCTCCCTCTCTCTCTGTCTCCCTCTCTCTCTCTGTCTCCCTCTCTCTCTCTGTCTCCCTCTCTCTCTCTGTCTCCCTCTCTCTCCCCGTCTCCCTCTCTCTCCCCGTCTCCCTCCATCTCCCCGTCTCCCTCCCTCTCCCCGTCTCCCTCCCTCTCCCCGTCTCCCTCTCCCCGTCTCCCTCCATCTCCCCGTCTCCCTCTCTCTCTCCGTCTCTCTCTCTCTCTCCGTCTCCCTCTCTCTCTGTCTCCCTCTCTCTCTCTGTCTCCCTCTCTCTCTCTGTCTCCCTCTCTCTCCCCGTCTCCCTCTCTCTCCCCGTCTCCCTCCATCTCCCCGTCTCCCTCCATCTCCCCGTCTCCCTCCATCTACCCGTCTCCCTCCATCTCCCCGTCTCCCTCCATCTCCCCGTCTCCCTCCATCTCCCCGTCTCCCTCCCTCTCCCCGTCTCCCTCCCTCTCCCCGTCTCCCTCCCTCTCCCCGTCTCCCTCCCTCTCTGTCGCCCTCCCTCTCCGTCTCCCTCTCCGTCTCCCTCTCCGTCTCCCTCTCCGTCTGTCTCTTTGCCTGTCTGTCTGACCCTGTCTCTGCCTATCTGTCTGTCTGTCCCTGTTAGTCTCTATCTATGTCTGTTTCTGTCTCTCCCTACTGCCACCCTCTGTCCCATTACCCGACTCTTACACCCTGCTGTTCTCTTGTCATTCTTTGTCACCTCTCCCCCCCCCCCCCCACCCCCTCTTCCCTTGCTTGTGTGGCAGCTGAGGCAGCTTCCCTTCCAGGGCACACACACAGCCCCACCCGAGTACTTCACAGGTCTTTAAGAGACCATCTGCATGATAACGAGGCTTTGTTGCATTTCACCTCTTAGCGCCCCAGCAGCTCCACTCGGACTATCGATTGAATCCCCGGGCCCCCACAGAGCAGAGTCTGTTTGCTGACACTGTTAAAAAATAAATAAAAAAAACACCAGTACGATGTCTGCAAGGTCCGCGTGCGGCCAAGAAAAGCTTGCCGGGCCGCTGGCGGCCCGTACTATGAGTACCCCTGGTTTAGAGCAATCATGTGGTACTCGCCCACGGGGTAACACATTGAACTAGAAATAATTGATTGAAGATAAAGCCATCTTTGCCCTTTCTTAAATCGCATTGGCAGAACTATGCATTGCTCCTAGAGAGATGCATCAGGAACCATTGCCTACAGAATACATAAGGGGTTCATACAGATACCCTGTTCATAGGTTTGAAGTACACATGCCTAAAAACACAAGACTGAAGTCGTATTGGCAGAGGCAATGAGCACAGATATTTACGGAAGATGACTGAAGAACAAAACAGAAGAAAACATACTGCAAGTATTTTGCAGAATATCAATGTTGTGGAGTCACAAGTTGTGCATAGCCCATCTACTAATGTTTGGATTTGAAAGAACAAGTTATTTACCATTGGTAATGCCTTATCTGGTATAGACTATATCTAGCCGCAGATTATTTACCTTTTGAATTTCCCCAGGTGAAAGACTGGATCCAGAAGATTTTTCGTGCGAAGTAGTCTTGTGTGCCAGTAGGTGGAGTCGACTGGTTCAGCGATCATCGTTGTCCGTGCTGGAAGTGATGTTGAGGTATCTATACAGGCGCCACCCAGGCGCACTGACATCAGTTATTTTTCACGACTTTCCACACCAGAAGCAGAGCCATGAAGGACACGGACCACTGGTGTGTCAAAACAAGGGCCTTGAAAGGAGTCATCCCGGTCCCTAAAAATCTGTTTGCAGAGCAGGCAGGATGGATGATTCGTAAGGAATCTGCAGCCAGATATAGTCTTTACCAGATAAGGCGTTACCAAAGGTAAGTAACTTGTTAATTTGATAGAGACTTCTAGATGCAGATTTCATACCTTTTGAATAGACACCCAAGCTATACCATCCGGTCTGTGAGCTAATTTTAAAAGAGAAAATCCTGTAGGACCGAATGGCCAAAGTGCCCATCCATGTGGACCCGACTGTTCAGATAGTAAAGTTTCACTGTGCATTAGTATGCAGCAAACAAACAATGTAGATGGCGAAATTGTTTTTCTTAAGTTGTCCTTTATTAATTTTCTTCTCATGAAAGATACATCAATGAATGAGAGATAAAACCCAGTAGCCGACTCGTTTGGTCCACACAGGACTTCTTCAGGGCTACAGGAGATACATACAACATATAAGCCAATATTTTTCAATTTCTACATACACTTGAATCAGATCATAAAGTAAAAACAGATCACATACTCAAAAAAGATGTTGCCATGTTCGATCAGACTCCAAACAGGCCACCATCTTAGTTCCCATGTATTGATAACAGTGTGTTATATGGCCGTTGGGGTCATTCTCGACATTGCTAAGTTAGCATGAGCTCTGCTGTCATGATGCTGTTTTTGCGTACGTTACTACATGACTTTATTTTGCAAGACTCGGTTTGTGACTTTCACATGAGAACTGTCTGCTTTCTGCGTTCTCTGCTTATTCCTGAAGTTTAGTCTGAACACGATGTGCAAGGTCGATAAACATGCCCCTTGTTATTCTGTTCTGGTCAGTCCCTAGCACGTAGACAAATCATGCTAAACACAGCTGCACTGCTGGATACTCGTGCTTTGATATTACGGGGATGCATGTTGTTCACACACACTTGGAGAGAGACCTTTCCTTGGAGAAGAGCTATGCTGTTCCTATGATGTAAACCTACCATCTAGGCTCTAAGGTATGGGGTCTGCTGCCAAAGCCCAGAAATCTTCCTATATATAATAAACTTTACCTTACCAAGGGGAGGGTTGTTAGTGTAGGAAAGTGGGTTTCTGTTGCAGCAACGCCCCCCACACTTTTTGCCAGACTACTGATGCACTTTTTAGGTCTCGCGAGCCAAAGGCTCGAAGAGACATTTTATATGTGGGATTTTCAAAGTGCTGCCCACAGTCTTTTGGCTGGCCTAAACCTTGAGTGCACGATCACATGCACGTGCACAGCTGCTCTTCTGCTCATTGCATTTCCCCCTCCCTTCTCACCCAGCCCTTTGATGCTCTGCTCGATTACTTTCACTTTTGCCGCTTTGATGTTTGATCGCAAACGCGATCACTTCCGCTTGTTTCTTTTCCTAGCAGGTTCCCTGCTTCCTAGTTATACAGAGCCGTGATCTGCTTCCCAATCCTGTTTAAACTAGAGCTGGGCATGTAGACAGTACGGTACGCACACATCTGCTACATAGAATATGCTATTTCGTTCCTTGCCCGTGTTTGGGCGCACCCTTTCCAGTTCTCTTTTAGTGACCCTTCTCTTCTGGGTAGCGTTTCTGCCCGAGAAAGCTCCACTCCTTTTCCTGTGTTCTTAGGTGCTTTTTATCCTCCAGCGGGCTCCAGCTTGAGCATTTTATGTCGCAATACCCCGGGGCAGCTGACGTGAGCAAGCACAGCGTGTCCCAATGGGAAACGGCCAGTCTGTGCTTTTTGTGTCGTCATATGTTTAGGGTCACGACTTTGTCCGTGAAGAAACACGTGTTGCTTTTACTAAGCTAGAAATAAATGCTCTTTCCCACGCAGGACGTTTGATCTAAAGGATACACGAGTCGAGAGGCTAGTACGGAAGCTGTAAGATGAGATATTTATGCTAAAACCAGCCGCATCTCACAGGAAGGTTAACTCTGATTGTGTCCATTGATACATCTCATTAGGGTGAAAGCACCAAGTCTCACCAAAGTATTCCTTCCGTACCTAGTGACTGGTTCCAGCTCAGTCCAGTATCTTATGTATTTCTTGCCCGGACAGTACTACAAAACTGTCCATGAACAGAGCACAGCTTAACTGTAGGTTTAAATGGCCCATTCTCAGTAGCCCTGTGCAGGACTTGTAAGTGGGATGAAAAAAACCGAAGGGTCTCAAAGGGGTGTGGCCAATGTAATCAAGGGTGTGGCTTAAACAAGTTTGCTTAAAAATCAGAATTTAACATAGTTTGCCCCCAACTGGTATTTTGCTGCGTTTATTGCATCCAGAAAAACAATACAAGTAACATTCCACCTAGAACAAGCCAGGACTAATGGCTTTGTCAATGGTTGTTAGATGCACAAGATAAATAAGCAACAACTTTGGCATTGTTGTATATACTATTGAAAATGTTTCCGTTCTGAAACGATGAGACTGTGAAAACTATAACGAGTGTCTTTGACGTTACATTAAAGACAGTCAAGGTGGTATTGCTGCAGAGTTAAGGATTTTTTTCACCCCGAAGTAGGGTGACCAGATTTTGTGATATTGTGAGTGTGTCATGAAACCAGTGCACATTTTATATCTGTGTATCCTATGTGTGCATATTTTGATATTTCTAAAGCACAGACTCCACTTGCTAGCAACAGAGCGCTGTACAAGGGGACTGTGGGAATACATGGGGCATGGGGGCTTATATATCTTTTTTGCTTGGACATCGTAGACTGCTGAAGGCATTCCAGATTTCTCCAAGTGTTAAGCCTTCCAGAGAAATGGTTCAATGGGAAACCATGCACAGCTCCGCAAACAATGGTGCCTTAAAGCCACTGCACTGAAGTTGTAATCTCGGTACGTGTGCTCCAGTGGCCCCTGTCTCCAGCTGCTCCTCTGTCCCTGCGCCTCCTCTCCGGCAGTAAACTCAAGCCCCAGCAGACCGGGATATTTAACACCCGCCCCTGTCCAGCCCCCCCCTTCACTGGTGTGCTTTTGTGATACACCACCCTACCGCAACAATACATGCCCCAACATTTGCTTTTTAACCTGTCTTTACCAAGTCCCTCGTGCTGTATTTACAACCGTTGGTATTTACTTTCGCTTTTCAGCAGTCACGTCTTAATTTTTTTTCTCCCTCTATCAGGCCCCTTCTGCTTTTGTGATAAACAGTAAAAAAAGCTCTGGCACGTAACAATAAATGAAATATATATGTGTCTAGCGCCAAAGCATTCTTAGGACATCAGTGCGCTGCACAAGTGACTTCCATTCGAGTATAAAACCACATGTGGAAATGCACAGCTCCGCAAACAATGGTGCCTTAAACCCACTGCACTGAAGTTGTAATCTCGGTACGTGTGCTCCAGTGGCCCCTGTCTCCAGCTGCTCCTCTGTCCCTGCGCCTCCTCTCCGGCAGTAAACACCCCCCCCCCCTGCCCCCCCCCCCCCGCAGACAGGGGTATTTAACACCGCCCCTGCCCAACCCCCCTTCACTGGTGGCTAATGAGACCTGGACTGGAAGAACAGGTTCTCTTTGAAGATCCCCATGAACCAGAGGCCGGCAGAGCCCAGCCCCGGAGCAGAGCAGCAGATTGGGAACACGTGGGGTGGCACTGCATGTCCTGCAGCTATCGTAAGGGGCACTGCACACCCTGCAGGCACGGGCACAGCACAGCACTGCTACCATGCTCACAGCACTGCATACCCTGCAGCCACGGTAAGGGGCACAGCAATGTTATAGTATTTATTTATATTTATAGCAGTTTTATGTAGCGTGAACGTGCCCAAAGCTTTTACAATGCAATATGGCATTGTAAATGACAATGCCTTTTATGTATGCGTTAAGAAAACCTGCAAAGTGTGTGTTTACGCGCACCACTTGCAGGTTTTCAAAACACATAAATAAAAGGCAGTGTCATTTACAATGTCAATAGCACAAACTCTCGCAAATGCGAGACCTATTGCATTGCAAATGCTTGTTCTTGGTCCCTGCCAATCAGGTTCCCAGGGCCTGTGTTCTTTCCCCAATACAATCCCAATTGGCATCTCTGGCCACAGGTCAGCCCCTGGTAAATGGTACCACAAGTACCCAGGGCACTGTGACCAGGGAAGACCTTTAAGGGCTGCAGCACTTATTGTGCTACCCTTAGAGGCCCTGTACCTTTACACACGCACACTGCCTTTGCAGGCTGCATGTTTTGGTGCAGAACATAGTAAAGAGTCGACATGGCAGTGTGCCATGACTACAACCCACTGCCCTGGCATAGAGCAGTCACCCCTCTAGCTGGGTGCCCTATGCCAGTGGTGAGGGTACAGGTGCATGAGCCCTATACCCCCCCAGTGTCAAAGCCCATTCTTAGGCAATGTAAGTACAGTGCTGCCATTAAGAGTATATGGTGCTGGGAGCTTGTCATAATGGCTACACAGAAAAACTGAGAAGTTTGGTATCAAACTTCTCAGCCCATTAAACTGATGCCAGTGTGGATTTAATAAAATATGCACACAGAGGGCATCTCAGAGATGCCCCCTGAAAAACGACCAGCTTCTGGTGGGTTCCCTGACTTGTACACACCAGCCTGCCACCACGAGACATGTTTCTGGACCCCTAGGATGGGAGCCTACGCTCCCTGAACCCAGAAACAAAGCCTTTCCTGGGCGGAGGTGTTCACATCTCTCTCAGGCCAGGAAGAGCCATCTGTGGCAGGGGAGCTTCAAAGGCCTGGCAGCCTTTGTTATGCGACCCCCAGCCACTCCTGCTATCAGGAGCAGGACCCCTTCCTGTCTCCCCTCCCTATCGACGGGAAGACGGGCGGGAAAAACTAGCGAGCCCAGGAGGCGTGCCCACCTCTGCCAACTCCACCCCTCAGGTGGGGGAGGCAAGGTGAAGCCCACTCTCCAGTGCTCGCCTTCTTGCAGATGGCAGGCACTCCCCAATCGGGACTATAGATTGTGCTCACTCCCCGACGTGGGGTGAGCACACCAAGGGTGTAGTCACCCTAAGGTCAGTAGCCCATTGGCTACTGACCTCAAGAACCCTAAAACGCCCCCTAAATACAGTATTTAGAGGGCAGCCCTGAACCAAGAAGGCAGATCCAGCAACAAGACAATAAGATAAGAAGAAGGATCGAAGAGCCATGCAGAGCTAACAAGAGGACGACGCCCACTGACTTGGCCCCACCCCTACAGGCCTGTCTCCCCTCAAACCTGCTCCAGCGAAACCCCGGTGTGTCCTGCAGCCAGCAACCTCAAAAATCCCAGAGGACCTGCCTGCCTTCACTTCAAAGACTGAAATCCCCCATGAATACCGGACTTGTTCAAACTGCAGCTTCTGGTGCCAGCCAGAGACCGCGAATCCAGCCCACTCTGCACCTGCCGAACCCGACCCGAGTTCGAGTGGAAAAACAACACGAGGAGGTCCCCCCAGTGATCCTGACCCATGATCCGGCGACCCCCGACCTGCCTCAAACCTCCAGGAGACGCCTGCAGCCTCAATCCAGAAGACCCCCTTACCGCGCCCAAAGCGGGTAAGAAAATCCGATGTCCCAAGGCACCCCTGCACCCGACGCCCTGAGCCCCAACCGATGGTGCCTAACCAACCCACGACATCCCAACTTAGCCCTCGAAGTGGTGGTTGCACCCAGAAGATCCTCGTCCCGAGCCTGCAGAGTTTCTTTGTCCCAGAGGTTCTCCATTGAAAACAACAGGGCACCCGTCCTCAAAACAGCACCCTGCACTCGGCCGCCCTAGTGCCGCTGAGGGTGCACCTTTGGTGCTACTCTGGTCCCCAACTTGCCCTGAGCTTAACCCTAGGAGCTTTGCTCCCACAACCTAGTGGCCTGCTTGCCAGCAGCCACCAACTGGAGGCCCCTAACCCTCATTGGATAACATTGGGCCTCAATACTCTGCACCCGGCCGCCCTAGTGCCGCTGAGGGTGCAACAACAGTGCATCACTGACCCTGGGAGACCCCCGAGTCTAACCCCAGAACCTTAACTCCCACAGTCAATTACTTACCTGTGAACCATTAACCTGTTTTCCTTCCATAGGATAACATTGACACTTTTTCTCCCAAAAGTTTTTATGTGTGGAGTTTTGAAACCTAAAAATATTCCTTAAAAATCGCACAAATAACCAAAACGTGTTTACTCACCTGTTTACAGGAAATGTCCCAGTGCTGAATCTAGGTATCCAGGACTGAGTCGAAAAAGTAATGTGCAAAGTAACTTACCTGCAATTTACTGTCGCAGCCCATTCATTTCAATGTACTGCTCCAAAAAGTTTCTAAGTGTGGAGCTTTGAAAACTGCAAATATTCTTTAAAAATCATGCGAATAACCAAAACATAATTACTTACCTGTTTCTAGGAAATGACCCAGTGCTGAATCAAGGTATCCAGCACGGAGTTAGAAAAGTAACATAAAAAGTAACTTACCTGCAATTTACTGAAAAAGCCTATTCATTCCAATGTACTGTTTTTGCTAAGTGTTGCATACTACTTCTCCTCTGTAAATCAACCAAAGTACAATTTCTATTGCATTTTCAAACTGTCCTATATCGAGTAACTTATTACTGAAAAGTCATCAATAAATTAAGCGGTAGTAATGTCAAATAAGGTGCACCTCAACAAGGCTAATGTGATCAGATTAGGTATTCAGTAACAATTGTCAAATAATATTTTCAATACAGCAGGAACAACCATATTAATACGGTGCCACTCGGGATAGGAATGCACCTTACTACCTAGGTGCTAGATTACACAGATCATGCAATGCAATCCCCGTGATAAACAAGATTAGATAGAAATATCCCGGCACTCAAACGTAACAGCTATTATTCATATTGGTTATTAACCAAAGAGACAAGCATAATATGTCATCAATATAACACTGGCTACAAAGCAGATTGAGGTTCTCACAAAATATGTATCAAAAATAATTTCATTTGGAAAGACTTTTTGCAAAAGAGAATCACAATTCTAAAGGAGACCAAGAAAAAATCAAGGTTCCCTAAGTACATATACTTCTGAGCGACAGTTCATAAAATAGAGATTCGTAATCTCATGGTCTTGGTCCAAATGGGTAACAGCCATGGCTGTTACCCATTTGGAATAGTAGCTGTTACGTTTGAGTGCCGGGATATTTCTATCTATTACTGAAAAGTATTTAATGCTTACCGGTACCAGGCCTGCTTGGTTCTAAAAATAAACAGTATATTTTTATACAACAAAAATTGGCCTAGAGTTCAGTTCTTGAGTGTGTGAATTCATTTGCTGACTGCGTGGGTATATCAAATGCTTAACACTGTCCTCTGATACTGCCTTACTGCTCGACCAAGCTACCACTATTAGAGAGTAAGGTTCTATCTAACTTTAAACTCTGCTACCTCTGGGGACACTTGGACTCTACCTCATTTCGGTGTAGTATATATAGAGCCAGGTTCTTACAGTTAGGCCTTATAGTCCTGCTTCCACTGTCTGTATAAGACATCCCCCTTCAGATTCTATGGTATTGTAACAATGCTAACTGTTTTAGGTTCATGCATGTTGCTGCTGGCAGTGGTTTGTGTACTGCATTATAGAGCACAATAGTTAAAATAAACATTTTGAACTATAAAGTGACTGACAATCCTTATTGTGGACAAGTATGAGTGAGTGAGCAAACGTGTATGTCTTGCTACCGTAGGTGGGAGTCTTGTGTTCTGGGCTGTATATTCATTTGTAGCTTCGTGATTATGTAGGGAGAACGAATGAGACACTATAGCTAGTCGGTTTTGGGATTTTTGGTACTAAGGTGGTAGGAAGGTACAACCCCTATACACCGAGGTCCTTTGTTCCTGAGCATAGTTCTGGGCATGTGCAGAATCCCCGCAACAAGGCGCCCAACGTTTGGTCTCGTTCTTATCTGCGAGACTCCTGAGTAGTGCTAGTGCTTGTCCACAATTCCCTCATTTCTGTTTCCGGAGACAGCTGTGACGGTGTAGCCTCCTATATTGTGATATTTTACAGGTTTTTCAAGCTTGAATTTTAAAAGGTCATAGGAACAGCATAGCTCTTCTACAAGGAACGGTGTCTCTCCAAGTGTGTGTGAAAAACATGCATTCCCATAATATCAAAGCAGAGGTATCCAGCGGTGCAGCTGTGTTTAGCATGTTTTGTCTAGGTGCTAGGGACTGACCAGAACAGAATAAGAAGGGGCATGTTTATCGACCTTGCACATCGTATTCAGACTAAAGTCCAGGAATAAGCAGAGAACGCAGAAAGCAGACAGTTCTCATGTGAAAGGCACAAACAGACTTGCAAAATAAAGTCATTTAGTAATGTGCGCAAAAGCAGCATCATGGCAGCAGAGATCATGCTAACTTAGCAATGTCGAGAATGACCCCAACGAACATATAACAAGTGCATAAAGTAAATAGTAATCTATAGTATTCTACTTTGTGGCAGCTTAATTCTGCGTGACTTGTATAGAAACTACTTGACTAATCTTCATAAAGTACATAGTTAAACTAATTTCAATTCATGCTCAGGAAAGGGCTACTGTTCTTTAGTTATTCTGAACTGACAAAAATATAAAATTTTAATTTCTAAATTTTTCTTATCAACTCACGATAAAGAAATGTTACATTGGGCATACCTTTAAATTATGCATGAGAATCGCCAGTTCCTTAATATGTGCTGGCATTAAAAACATCCAATTTTAGTCCATTCATACAGTACAGGAATTCTGTAAAAACCAAATAAGTATTAAAAGGCCATATTAATCCGTCATGGAGTTACAGTGTACAAGAACGTGATTCAGCAAAGAAAAGAGAGAAAAGCAAAAACATCGACAATAGGGGACTTGAACAAAGAATGTTGATCAGACAACCGCAAGAAGGCAGAAATGGCAGAGAGATAGCCCTTCACAGTGTCCAGAGTAGAGCCCTGTTGGACAAGACAAGAAAATAATCAGAACCTCGGTAAGAGGGGCGGAAAGGAGATCAACCGATTTTTCAGCACACCGTGCCACACACTTCTTCCATTGGCAGGCATACACAGTCTTGGCAGAGGGACGCCTGGCTGCCAACATAACGCTATAGACTTCGAGAGGAAGGTCAAAAGCTGTCAACTGTCGCCGCTCAAGAAGGTTAGAGTGGACAGGTTCGGGTGGAGACCCCCTCCCCTGCTGCTGGGACAGAAGATCTTCCCAAAGAGGCAGCCTGATCGGTGTGTCAATGGCCATGCTCAGTAGCTTGGGATACCAGATTCTCCGTGTCCAGTCCGGAACCACATGGATGACTTGGGTCTGGTGTTCATCTTCTTTAGAATTCTGGGAAGGAGTGGTATGGGAAGAAAGGGGTACAGGAGGCCGGAGTGAATACCACCATTTAAATTCCAGTGCACTACTGCGGACATTGCATGATCTCGGCAGAGGCAAAAAGATCTAACCGAGGCTCTCCCCACTGCTGAAAGAGACCACACATCACCTCCGGATGGATCCGCGAGGCATCTTCAGCTGAGTTTGTCCACTCTGACATTCAGAGAACCTGCCAGATGTTGAACCATCAGAGATATGCCCTGGCGTTCCAGCCATGTCTGAGACGCAGGGCCTCTTGACAAACGGTCCACGACCCCACCCCATCCTGTTTGTTGCAGTACCACATGGCAGAGGTGTTGTCCGTGAACATTTGTACCAGCCATTCCTTGATGGGAGGGGAGGAAGGCTTTCAATGCCAGTCGGATCACCCAGAGCTACAGCAATTTGATGTGGAGGCTGGATTCCACTGGAGACCAGAGTCCTCTGATCTCCACCTCTCCCAGATGGCCACCCCATTCCAGGAATGACATCTGTCACTACTGTGAGATCTGGTTGAGGAAGGGAGAGGGGTCTACCTCTGACCCAGTCGCGGTTCTTAAGCCATCACTGCAGATGGTTTGCCGTTCACTTCGAGATCTGAACCGGGTCAGAGAGATTCCTCTGATACTGCATCCACTGGAACTTCAGATCCCACTGCAGATCCCGCATATGCCATCAGGCATGTGTCACCAGCAAGATGTAGGAGGCCATGAGGCCCAACAACCTCAGAGCCAGTCTTAGCGAAACCAAGGATAGAGGCTGACATATCAGGATCATAGCCTGAATATCCTGGACTCGCCACTCCAATGAAAGGGAGCATCTGAGAGGGAGTCAGGTACGACTTCGGCACATTTATAGATAAGCCCAGTGAGTGCAGGAGGTTCACTGTAGTCTAGTGGTTGGAGATGGCAGCCTGAGACGAGCCCGCTTTCAACAGCCAGCCATCGGGATAGGGGGAAGACTGGCACCACCGCCATCACCTTGGTGAACACACAAGGGGTGCTGGAAGGCAAATATGGAGCACAGTGAACTGAAAATGCCCATGGCGTACCGTAAACCGAAGATAGCACCAATGGGCAGACAGGATGGGTATGTGAAAATAGGCATCCTACAAGACAGGCGCTACCATTCAGTCTCAAGGGTCCAGGGCAGACAAGACCTGAGCCATTCATGAGGAAGAGATTGAGGGTTTGGAGATAAAGGATATGAGCCCTTGTCCTTTTTTGGAACCAGAAATTAGTGGGAATAACAACCACAGCCTATTTCTAGCACCAGAACCCTCTCTATGGACCCCTTGGCTAAGAGGGCCATAACTACCTCGCAGAGAAGGGACAGATGATCCTCCGTAAGCCGATCGTGAGATGGTGGCATTTTGGAGTGGGGCGGACGATCTGCAAAACCTGTCTGATGTTATGGGCTGTTAGCAGGGCAGGGGATGGCGAAACCTTCTGCCAACTGGGCGCACATGGTGGTAAAGGGGCAGATAAGGAGGGTTTGGAGGCTGTTGCAGTGGCGGTGGGGGCTGACCATCCCACCCAAGAGGTCTGTTGGTACCATGCAGACGCTGGAGAGCCCATGGGACGCAGTGGCTGGGATGGATTTGCAGCTGCTGGAAACCCTTTCCGAAGCCACAAAAGGCAGACTAGGGTGGACGCTGAGCTGCAGAAATGCCCAGGACCTGGCCATAGCCCGAGAATTCTTAAAGCGCTCGAGCGCCGAATCTTCCACATCTGCAAAGAGTTAAATGCCATCGAAGGGCATGTCCATGAGAGAAGCCTGGACATCCCCAGCAAAAGCCAGTCTTTCTCAACCAAGCGTGGTGCCGAAGGGCCACGGTCGTTAAAATCGCTCTGCCCATCGAGTTGTTCGTGTCAAGTCTGCAACGAATCGTGAACTTTGACGCATCTCTCCCATCAGCAACAGCTTGGGAGAGTACAACCCGGGTATGTGGGAATAACGGCCCAAAAGACATGCGATGTTTACAGACTGCAATGCCAGACTGGCGGAAGAAAACATATTCCCAAATGAGTCCAGCCTCTTTGATTCCTTATCTGGGGGAGCAGTAGGGAAAGCACCTTGGGAGGGCGAGGCTTAGACCACAAAGCTCTCAGGGGTTAGGTGTTGGGTGAGGAAGTTGGGCTCCTCAGGTGCGGTTTGATAGCAGCGGGCAATGGTCCTCATCACAGAAGCCCCCGTGGTGGGTTTGCGCCAGGTACCCAAAAGGACATCAGGGAGGTCATTGAATGGAAGTAAGGGTTTCGAAGAGGAGATTACCAGTTGCACGTCCATTAAGAGATTAGTCTTGATTGTCACTATTGGCAACCGAAGATCCAAGACCTCAGCCACCCTACACATCACCACTATGGATGAACTCTCTTCCATAGCCACAGTAGGGGGAGAAAAGCATCTGAAGAAGAATCCACACCGCTGGCCTGACCTAGGTCCTCACACCATTCCACACTCTGTTCATCATAGGGCTGTTATTCGAAAGGGTCCAGTAACCCCTCCCAGTCTTCCCGAGGCCTAGCCAATGAAAATGAGGTTCAAGGTCCGATCTGGGAGGCAAGACTCCCGCCAGCCACAGAGTCGGTGTTGGGTAACGCCCCACCAGCTCTGTGTCAGAGTTAGGGATGACAATGGGGACGGCACATCCCGGAGCATTGCCAGTGAAGGTCGAGATGGTTCAACCAGCGCCGGTCCGAATCCAGGAAGGGATCATTAGGGTCCCGTCGGGACGGAGCTGCTGACACAGAAACAAGAGGGTGCCCCTACCGACTCACGGGGCCTGAAGGTGCATAGTCGGACCGCCCAAAAACGGACGCACATTACCTCATTGAATCTCTTAACTGGGTGAGGGTCACTCTGGCCTTCAGAAATTTGGAAAGGCGAAAGCTTCAGGCAGTGCTCCTTCAAAGCCTTTGGAGCTATGGCACAGCAATTGGAGAACGCCTTGGTGTTGTGGTCACGCTCCAGACACCAAAAGCAAACGAGGTGCAGGTCGGTCATCGACATTGGCCAGTGACAGGCACTGCAGGGCTTAAAACCAGACTTGCACGAGGACATCCTCGACACACCAGGAGGTAAACCTCAAAAGACGATGACAAAAAGTTGAAAAAAAGCCTTTCGAAAAGTGACAGAGAGGTAGCTCTTCTCTGGATCAGCAATGGCTGGCGCGGAAAGAAAAGAACAGACATCAGCACACCTGGATGGCGCCTATATAGTTACCGCGACGTCACTTTTGGCATGGGTGATGCAGACGATGGACGCGGAGCCAATTGATGCCACCACCCAGCGCACAGGGGTACTTCGTACCAAAAGGATTGAGTCTGACTACTGGGGAAAATTCAAAAGGAAAGGAGTCTGCAGCTAGAAGTCTCTATCAGATTGTGCAATTTGCTTTCTCAAATGTTTGTTTGGTCTTTAATGGGAGGTGTGCCCCAACTGACTACTATGTCAATTAAAAACCCACTTTTAGATCATAATTCTATTATGTCCCTAAGTTTCTTCATTCTAGAGTCATGTGCAAGTATCCAAAATGGGAACAAATTGCAACACAGAGCTGCTTACGACTGGGTGTACTATTGAATCCCTTGCAGAGTTGATAAATTCTGCCAAATCAGAAATTTCAGTCTTGCCTTCCCCATGTGGGAGAAATGAGTTTCACTGAAGCCTAACTGACTTTCTACACTACCTGCGGTATGAAAGGTAGGATAAGAAGCCCACAAGTAAATATATCATACCAGTCAATGAATACTCCTTGCGCTGCACTTATTCTGATTCTTGTTTCCTTCTTCTTGTAAATAGATGTACCCATTTGTGGCTACACCTATCTAAAAACAATGATCCATTTACCACTTGAATGTTGGATTTATTATTCCAACTCAGTTTAGCTGCAAGATCGTTTTAACCCCTGGAATGTGTTACAGATGATGGGCAAGTTTCCATTTTCCATTGTAAATGGATGAAAACTTTAACCAATTCCACTAATTTCCACTGGTTTTACATCTGCCTCTCCAGATCTAAAATAAAAAATAAATAAAAAGTGTAATGGAGGCAGATTTCCCTGCAGCACAATACTTTCTTGGCCCGTTCAGTGAGGCAAGCATGAATGATAAGTTTTTGTTCCATCCAGCACAGTCAGGGGCTGAACAATGAAATCTCCTACCACCAATTGCATTAAGTTAGCAATATTTTCCGACCCTACCAGAGTATCAAAGCAGATTGCTCAGCAAAAAAGCCGGTGTGTGATGCCCTCACTGCTCAGCAAAAAATGTGATGCCCTCATTGTAGAGTTACAGCCAGAACCAGCAGACAGGTGCTATAAACAATCTTCGATGTGAGGAATTAGCTTTGAGGAACCTTTTCGGGGTCTAGGCAATGTGGTTACCTTAATGCAATTATAATTAAGGTAAATCAATATACCGACCCCTCAGTGTTCTACTTGAAACTGAGCTTTGCTTTCTTTTTTCTCACCTGCAGAGCAATGCTAATTCCACAGGTTTCGAAGACTAGCCTGGATTTTTCACCCAAGCCTTCTCCCTCGGGATTGCCTACTTCCATACTTGTGAACCTTCCAAGACAATTTCTGGGAGTGGTCTTCTTTTTCATTTCTGGAAGCTATTGATGTATTGGTCTGTTCTAGGCAAAACCACTTGTTCTACCAATGTTTGTTGAATGAAATGAATGCATATCATACCATTTCCAATGAAGAGATTATGTTATTGAGGATCATCTCCACATAATTAGCAATAGATCATGTCCACCAAACTGTTTCTCCCCTGGGCATCCACCCATTAAGGGAAACATTGTAATGCTCACCAGTTGGTTGTTGTCTGCAACTGTTCTGCACTGTAACAGTTGCTTAGTGATTCATTACTAGGGATGCCTTCATATCTTTGAATAATCAAAACTCCATCTTTCCACGAGTTCATGTGTACCCTGGACTGAATAGAAACACGCAAATATATTTGCCTGCACTGTTTGAGGAATACTGCGTTAACTAAACATATTTCTTATCTTTCAATTATCCCATACTACAATCTGTGAAGTCTTCTAATTGTTTTCATGGTGTCCAGTTGCAGAGGGCCTATATTGCAAGCCCCAGGTAACAAAAACAGCCCCTCATGGGTCCAAAACCAACCCCCACCCTGGCGGCCCACCAGGGAAACACCTGGTGGCCGCTACAGTCAGTCCTGCCCTGTGTAGAGGGAACAAAGAAGCCATCAGAACAAATTTCCTCAATGATCCGTATCCTTTGCTTTTAAAGGACATATTTTGACTTCTGCATATTTGTTCTCACAGAGAACTTTTCTTTAGCGAGCTATTAACAAAACCGCCATTGGGATCACAGCTGTAGTCTACTGTAAGTTTGACAAGGATAGAGGGCAGATGAAGAAGGCCCAACTGTTGACAAGCCTGAGTTTGCGTTCACATTGTTCATGAGGAACAAATGCTGGACAAGACCATAGTGGAGGAAAGTCTTGTCAACTTTACCCAGGTCAACACGGGATGGTGGACAAGTGAGTCACTGACTAAGTGATTGTCGATGAGGTTATCTTATGTGTATTTGTAAAGTGCACCATCACCTGCAAGGGTATACTAGCTCTAAGCAGTTGTGTGTGATAGCCCTGTCTTGGGTAGCTGAGTGTTGGGCCTGTACCTCTCTGCAGGGTCACCCCCAAAACATGTTGCTTTTGCCCTCCAGTTTTTGCTGAATTTGTTGTTGATAGCCTTGTGACTCCATGCACTTTACCACTGCTAAACATTGCTAAAGTGCTTGTGCTCTCTCATTAAAGCATGGCAATATTAGCTTCTAATACTGTCGAAAAATTGCTGTGCACACCTTTTTGATCATTGTACTCCTTTTTAAACATGATCTTTCCAACTTAGAGCTGTATGCGTGCTCCCTGGATTACGTGATCTGCCCTTTTCCACGTCAAAGTAAACAACATCAGAGGTTGAGTGAAACTTCACTCCAAATCCAGGCGCACAGCTGATATCGGAGTGTCACATGTTTTTCCAATAACCCTTTCAATTTCTACAATAATTGATCCATGTACTCCAAGACTAATTTGATTCCATTTTATTTATGTTAATTGAGAGGTAGTGATAGGTGAAGTTCAAGAGGCGGGGCACCTTCACAGGAGTTAAATCAATGGGAAATGATGGTGCACAGTTAAACGCCGCCATTTAGAGGGAACCGTGGTTGAGAGTAAGAACACGGAACGAAGTTGCCAAGGTATGAGATCGAGTGGTTGCAATCTGGGGATAGAACAGCGGGAACAGGAAGGAGTAGAATGGGGTGAAAGATTGGTGATGTTATGAAAGGTTAAGGAAGGTAAAAAGCACGGGGAAAAGAGGTTGGCTAGAGGATTTTTCAAGTTTAATTACAGCAGCATTTGAGCTCCGGGTTTACAGGGAAAGCGCTATACATAGGTCGATCTCAAACATAGTACGTTTTTTTTGCTATTAAAGTGTAGTGTCAAGCATAGCGATTGAAGCTAAATTTTAACAGCAACGTTCTTTTATTTTGTAGTGAACCAGAAGAAGGGCTTTTCACAACCTGAAATGCATTGGGTAACATAATAACTTGAAACTGAGGATGTTTTATGTTTTTTGGCGTGCCCAGAAAAAGGCTTGGATTGGCATAACCGCGGCATGAGAAGTTGTAAAAACGTTAGCAAATCACGTGTGGAAAGATCAAAGAAAATAAAATGGAATTAAATTAAAGTCTTGGAGTACATGGATCAATTATTGTAGAAATTGGCAAGGAATTGAAACAGTTATTGGAAAAACGTGAGACAATCACGATATCAGCTGTGTGCCTGGATTTGGAGTGAAGTTTCGCTCCACCTCTGATAATATTAGCTTCTACCCAATTGGCATAGTTAATTAACTTTTATGTCCCTAGTAAAGAGGTATTATATGTACGCAGGGCCTGCAGATTAAATGCTACTAGTGGGCCTGTAGCAAGGATTGTGCCACCCACTTAAGTAGTTCTTTAAACAGGTCTCAGGCCTGCCAATGCATAGACTGTGTGTGTAGTGAAAACTGCTATTTCGACCTGGCAAAATAAACATTTTGCCAGGTCCAATCATTCCTTTTTAATACATGTCACCCCTAGGGTAGGTCCTAGTCGGCTCAGAGGGCGGGGTGAAATTCACCTGAAAAGCAGGAATATGTATTTTCAATTTTTACATGTCCTGATAGTGAAAAACTCCTAAATTAGTTTTCCACTACTGCAAGGCCTATCTCTCCCTTAGGATAACTTTGGATTCACCTTCTTACATTGTATGCGTGTAATTTCCAAATGGGAAGAGATACCCCTTCAAGTTTGGGGTCTCTGGATTCAAAATGTAAAATCCTAACTTATGGTGAAGTTGAATTTAAAATTGCAATTCTGAAAATGACACTTTTAGAAAGTTACCTGCCCTTGCAACTTAATTTATGTGGGACAAACTACACGAAAGATCAGGATCCGGATCTGCCAACACAGAAGCCGGATACGCTGTAGAACACCTAATGCACCACTTGTAGAACATTTTACCTGCATGAACCACACTGAAAATGATATAAGGTGGCAAGTCATCAACGTGATCCAACACGCCCCAGGATAACAAACATTGCTGCTATTCTCAACAAGGAAGAACTGAAATGGATAATCCACACGGACTGCCTCCATACAGGTCTGAATCGCCTGGAGGACTGGCCCAATTTACTCTAAAGTTGCTCATCCTTCTCTGTTCATCTGCTTAAACTGTCTTTTTACTGTTTTTTTATTGTCTTTTAACTTCAATAGTATGTTTACCCTCGAATTTGTATGTTGACTGATAATGTATTCATTCTTCCATGCTTCCCCTTTTCCGACTCCATATCCCCCCCTACATACTTGCCCATCCCACCCATTTCCTGCCACTCACCCTTTTCTCAAATCTCGTTCTTATTCTCTCCAATTTCCTTCGGCTTGCCCTTCTACTCTCCTTTACCCTTATAGTATTATACTTTGGGATGCCACTCACTCCTTTCCAATATGGCCGCGAGATTAGTTAGCCCGTACCATCACCCCTTTTCTCTTTCTGCGCTCCTCACGTGTGCGAGTTACGTATATAGCCCGCCTCCTCCAACCTTCTGTGTCTATTACACTTCGCGCCTGGACGGACGGTTTTATTTCATTGCCGTGATCCTGCATATCCTGCCGCCCCCTTGCCTCTTGAATTTCAGGTAAGCTCAATACCTTGTTAATTCTACCGTTGGTTGCTGCCGTTGTCTTTTCGGACCCGCCTAATTCCATTAATCTCCCCTTTTAAAGCACGGTTCTCGATTCTTGAGGACGGCATTCCCCCCTGGTCCCGGTCGGGACCTTGTGCCTCATTCATCCCGAGGCGCGACCTACGCAACCGCGTGTCATTCACGGTACTCTCCGCCACTGGCTCCGTGGCTACGGCCCACCGGTGACTCATCTGCGCTTCTCACGCGCCCCCTTGACTCGCCTTGAACTCTGAGGTTGGAATCACTTCGCTGTTGCCCCGGCTTGCTGGACTTATTCCCCCTGTCCTGCTCCCAGTAAGTTCCTCCCTTACCCTTTTCGCCTTGCTCCCTTTCCTCACTTAATCCCCATCGTTTTTGTTCTCATCTCTACACCCTATTACTTTCCAATTTTGTCTCCCTTACTCGTTTCACCGACCATGCTTTCGCCTCGACCATTACTTCTTTGCTTCATTGCTCTATTCCTAATTCTGCCGCCTGTTCGTCTTTTGGTGATTTATCCATCATCTAAGCTCTCTTCTATAACTTCAAATGACTATATTCTCTGCTTTACTACTTTATTCCTAATTCTGCCCTCTGTTTACCTGTTGGTTGTTATCCAGCATCTCATTTCTCCCCTATATCTACCCTTGACTACATTCTCCTTCATCCCTTCTCCCAGCCCCTCCACATTATCTTGCTATTGGACTTTCATAAGTTTTTCTCTTTTGGTCACTCCCCATTTCTTACTCTCTACACGTTAGGAATTCTCCCCTTGTCTCACTCATTATCATTATGATTTCCATTATATCCCACACCTTCCCTTGTCATCCAAACTACCAACTTTATCTCTCTTGATTTCTCGTCCCTACTCACATCTTCACACTTTAGTAGCTTTCATGCACCTTGCTAATTTCAACCTAACCCCCCCCTTCTCCTTCCCCCCCAAACTCCCCCCTTTCTCCGCTCCCTCCCAACACCTCCCTTCCCCCACCCCTTCCCTTCGATTTATTTTTTCACATATACCTACCCAGGCAAACTTCCCAGGCATTCGCTTCATTGTCTAGTCCTGAAGAGATCCCACCATTCTCATGGGGATCGAAACGTCGTCGACCTACGTCTCTAAACTCTAAAAATTATACTCTGTATCTTGCAATTGAGTATGAGATTTGAAACCTATTGTGACTTTATATATTGTCATTTTTGCTTACACTGTAAAGTCACTTTTTAAGTCACTTGCCTGTGGTAAGGAAATCGGCTGATTTCCTTTTTACCCACTCACGGTTTGCTCACTTATCCTCGTGTATATTAATTGTTGTCTTCTTCTCCTTATTACCATTAAATTGTATTTATCCCTCTACCTGAGTTTTTAGATAATTCCAGTTTTTGATTGTGAAAATTGCGATACCATATCTATCCCTCTTGCATGGGACCGTTCCCTTAGATACCATCAAACCTGACATGCTTCTCCTGTCAGAAACCTGGCTCACAGACGACTCCAGCCCTGACATCTTGGCAGCTATCCCTGATAACTACTACATTCTCCAGTCCAACAGGCTGGGGAAAAAAGCAGGGGGTGGAGTTGCAGCTATAATATCGCAGTCACACAAATTTACCTCTTTGACTGCATCGACCATACCCTTCGTTGATAGTCTTCTTCTTAAGTTCGATTCCAACTTCTACCCTTTTATCTGTGCGCTTTTCTATAGGCCCCCTCTCTATATGCCCACTTTCTCGCAGTCATTTGGTAACTTAATAGCGGAATTGGTCATAAATCACGCCAGAGTGTTGATCATCGGCGACTTTAACTATTGGCCACACGATGTGGGAGAAAGCCCATGCTCGGCTGAATTCACTGAACTATTAACTGGTATGAACTACTCCCAGCACATCAGGGTGGCTACACATATAAAAGGACACACCCTTGATCAGGTCTGGACATCCAATCTTGGGGTAGTTGACCTCCAAATTCTCCCCTGCACTTGGTCCGACCACCACTCTGTTTCCTTTTCTATTCCTTTCACCCCCCTGCCACAGTCCCTCCCTCTGACACCACCAAGGTCAGAAACTGGAGCCGGATCGACCCCTCAGCACTGTGTACAACTCTAGCCTCCCCTATGCTCCATAACCTCCTGTTTAATGACCGCATTGTTTCCCCGCACACTTAAGCGGAAAACATCAATGCCTGGCTAGCCTCGGCTAGGGACAAACTAGCACTGAAGAAGATCAGAAACATGAGGTCCCACGACGCTCAACGTAGGTTTACTATTGACCTAAACGGAAAAAAAATTAGCCCTACGCCAACTTGAACGCAAGTGGAGACTAGATTACTGCCCTTTGAAAAAGGCAAAATTCACTATGGCTCTGAAAGACTATAAAAACGCCATCCTCCTAGCCAAATCTGAATATTTCTCGTCAAAAATCCTCGCATCCACGAACAAAGCTAAAGACATTTTCTCCATCGTGGATGAACTTGTCAAACCTGACCGCGTCACCGCCAAACCCATCCCCTCTCAGCTCCTATGCGATTCTCTTAACTCTTATTTTACTGATAAAATCAATATCATCAAAGCCAGCATTCCCAAGGTTACCCTACCCCCAGATTCTGACTGCCTCTATCAGAATCCCCATTGCATAGACCTAATACCACCTATCACTCAGGAGATCTTTTTCTCCCTTCTCACTCAGGTGCGCTCCGGCTCCCCTATGGACAGTTGTCCCCCTCACATCACTCGGGAAGCCTTCCTTCACTTCCCCGAACCCCCCCTATCGCTTCTCAACAGATCCTTCACGGAGGGTATTGTCTCCAACCTCTTCATGAGCGCAGAAGTTGTGCCTATCCTAAAAAAAACAGGCTCTGACCCCCTAACACTCAGCAACTTCCGTCCTATATCGCTCCTACCTTTCCTTGGTAAAATCCTGGAGGCCCATGTCACCAAGTGCTTGAGCGCTTTTGTCGAGCACACCCATTACCTTGACCCACATCAAGTGGGCTTCAGACCCAAACATTCAACTGAGTCTATTATCCTGGAAGTCCTCGAAGAACTTAGGAAGGGGGCAGACCACAACATCTCGCAGGCCCTTGTGCTCCTGGATTTGTCGGCGGCTTTCGACACCGTCGACCACGATTTACTGGTTGATCGGGTTGATAGTGCCGGGATCCGGGGCTCCCTTTGAAGTGGATGTCCTATTTCCTTAGCGACCGCTATCAAGCAGTTCGCCTTGCCAACTTCACCTCGGAGAAGAGAAGATTGTCCTGTGGAGTCCCGCAGGGCTCCTCCCTCTCCCCTCTCCAACCTGTACATCTTTCCTCTGATCTTTGCCCTCCGCAAGAGAGAAGTCGTCACTTTTAACTATGCCGATGACCTCCAGCTAGTCTTCACCATTGACTCTTCTCCCTCCTCTAAGGAAAACTTTCAATCCACTATGAATTTTATCAGTAACTGGATGAACTCAAATCAGCTCAAGCTCAATCCTGATAAAACTGAGCTAGTTCTCACCGGGGCTTCTGCCAACCCCTGGAATTCCAACTTCTGGCCCAAACCATTAGGTTGTCCCCCCCTTTCCAGTTAGCTCCGTCAAGAGTCTTGGGATCATTATTAGTAGTGCTCTTACAATGAAGGCTCAGATAAATTCTGTGGTCTCCGCCTGCTTCTACCATCTAAGAAGAATTCGTAAAATTAGCAGATTTCTCTCTACGGAGGCGCTCATCCAAGTGATCCTTGCCCTTGTCATATCTCGCATCGATTACGCTAACTCCTTGTACTCCGGCATTCCAGCCTACCAATCCCACCGCCTACAATTAGTACAGAACCAAGCAGCTAGGCTTGTCTATGGCCAGCCTAAATCCCACCATGTCAAACCGCTACTTAAAAGCCTCCATTGGCTCCCCGTTTCGCAACACTGTCTCTTCAAACTTGGCTGCATGATCCATCAAGCCCTTTCCTCTCATGGACCAGTCTTTATCGCCACCAAACTCCAACAATATGTCCCCTCTCGAGAGCTTCGCTCCTCTAATATGAACCTCTTGACCCCCTGCCCTTTCAGAAGGAAAAAACATGGTGGTCTACGATTTTCTACCTTAGCTCCACAGTTCTGGAATTCCCTCCCTCCCGAACTGCGCCTTACCTCCTCTTACTCTAAATTTAGGAAATCCCTCAAAACATGGCTCTTTACCTTGGCCTACAATTAATTGTCTGTCCTTCAATGTGATTGTTCTAACTCGTTCCTGCTCAAGCGCCAAGAAACCGTTGGTGAACGTGCGCTCTAAAAGTCTTTTTAACATAACATAACATAACATGACCGTTGTTGTTATAAAATATATCTACCCTTGGTCCCATCTGACCCCTAGGGTTTCCTTGTTCTTTTACACCCTTTTAGAAAGTTGGCATTTTCCGGACTTAGCGATTTGGTACATGCAGCCTGCCTCTGGTTACATGACTGGGTTTAGTTGGCAGTTGGGCTTTGTGTATTCTCCCTAGATCGCCACACACAATGGGAGCTTAGGTGTGACTGAGTGGGCGATCACTGGCGAGCTAGGAGGGAGGAGCTGAGCCCAGCTTCACTTACACCTGAATAGGACTTGTCCTGTTTCCAAACAGAGGGCTGCATACCCCTGTACAAAGTCGGGAGCCAGGTCAGGGAAGGCATGGCATCTGTGCATTATAAAGGTAGAAGCTCCTCCCTAATTCAAAGGCACAACTGTGTGTAAATGAAGGACCTCAGACAAAACCACTTCACTACACTTCTGGACATGTGTGTACTCTGCCAGGAAGGACTACTGTGCTGATGAAAGACTGCCACTCTGCTGCTTGGAAGGAACTGCTGCCCTCTTGCCTGGGGGAGAAGGACTCGACTTTCATCTCTTGAACCCAGAACCCAGTAGTAACTCCAAGGGCTAGTTGGCTGGCCTCCTGATCTGAAAACTCCAGGACATAACAGGCTTCCAACGACCTTGCACCTGGACGCTGGCATCTGTGAGTCTACCCTGCCAAGCGTTGCCATCCCAGTCCTGGGCACCTTAAGTGGGCCTAAGGTGCTTGCCAGAGGAACCAACATATCTTCTCTGCTGAGTGACACATCCCTGAGCAGAACCGTCATCTCCTATGCTCAGCGCGCATCCACAAGCAGAACCACTGCAACTCTGCAGCTGCGTAGACTGGACCCGTTGCAAAGACATGCATTGCCTTCACAGTCCTCGGAACCAACACATCGCCCCAACGGCATGGCGCATCCACAGCCCAGGTCCTTCCATCTCTCATCAACGGCAGCCTCGATGACGGGTTCCGCATTGCTACCTTGCAACTCTTCACAACAGTTGCATCGCCCGCTGAACGGCACATTTTCGATGCCAGACGTTGCATCACAAGCACCGTCTACGGAACCCTTAAAGACGGTGCAGCAGGACCTCGCATCACAGCATCGCCACATGTTGGAACCGACACATCGCTTCGGCTGTGCTGAACACCTTCAAGGCAGATTCACGCGAACCTCCGCAACCAGGATTTAAGGTACTCTGTTCAGGGGGCCTAAATAGGTCCCGGTAGCCAGCCCACGCTCCATCGCGGTCAGCCTGAACTTGTAACTTTGCTCCGGTCAGACATGACTACATATGCTCAGCTGGCGCTTTGTGCTATTTTCACTAAAAACATTACATTTCAACAACTCTGGTTCTACGAATTGGATTTGTCTCATTTTGGTCTTGTTTTATTTATTAAAAACAACTTTATTTTTCTAAATCTGTTTTGGGTTACTACTTTTGTGGTGTGTTTTCACTGCTTTACTGTTTGATGTATTGCACAAATACTTTACACATTGCCTCAGAGTTAAGCCTGAATGCTCTGTGCCAAGCTATCAGGGGACCGAGAACAGGTTAATTTGGGGTTTGCTTGTGCCTTACTCTGACTACGATTGTGGTTGCTGCTTGACCAGGGCTAACAAACCAGTCAACCCAATTTCTAACAGTTGGTTAACAGAAAAGCCAGGTATTCTGCTTCTTGCAGAATTCAAGGGAGGAGAGGAGGCTCTGATGTGAAGGGGGATTCGGTTCAACACTTTAGAAGTGATGTAAGAGAACGCCCATCCTCCTGATCTTCTTCTGTGTATGAGTTGGATGATGATGATGATGACTATGCAACCTTGTGTTTAGTTAAATTCTTGGGTGCTGTAGTCAATGATTCTGTGAGAAATCTAGGTACTAGATGTAGGATGTAAAGAGGACTTTGTTAAAACCTGTGTTTTTTTTTTTAGAAGACGAATCAGAAAAAGAAGCAAATTCTGCTAGTGAAGTTGATTTAGCAGGCACCTTTGACTTTGGAAGGTCGAATTCAAAATATTAACAATGTATAGCCCCTCTTTTTAAAAAAAAAGATGTATCCCTTTTTGGAGGGCATGAAGTGTGTGGTGCTCTTCACAAACTCCTACCCTGAAGAGGATGCAACCTTAGAGAGAGTTCCCTCTTTCTATCCAATTTATTGAAAAATATTCAAGTGCTTAGCAATGCCATACAGATATGGGCCGTTCAGACATTTCTTAGGGGCGGGTGCAGTTACCAGTGTAAAGCTACAGATGCAACAAGAGCTTAAGAGAAATGTTTTCTATTTTGCTGGCTCAGTCATAATGACGAAAGGTGGATGTTCCCAAGAACTAAAACCCACCAAACGGTAGCAGGCTGCAACTGATTTTGGAGAAGAGACCCATAGAAAAATAAGAAGAAAATATCCAAACATATACAGCAGAGGTGCTGAACATGAGAGTTCTAAACAATCTTTCCTGCACACACGATGGGTAGAATTCTGAGCTATGCTGGCCTTTCGGGGGGGGAGTGGAGTGCTGGGCACATTCATCTCTCTGGCAGATGTTTGTACAATGTATAATGAGGTTAATGTACAACTACAACATTGCCTAAAAGAAGGTTAATATAGTTTACTGCTACGTACAAAATTACTAGGGAATCCAGACTAATAATAGGGTCGGAATATAATAATGATCCAATGCTCCTATGTCAGAAATAAACTAGGATGCTTAAGTGGACACTGTTAGAGAGGAAGGATGAGGTATAATCAGATGTTTTGTTGTTCTTTTCTGCAGTTTTCTATAATAGAATTAAGGCAGACTGGAAACGTTCTGGTGATACAGCAGCAAAACTTAACATGGCTTTAGCCATATAAACTTTGAGCTGAGACTCATGAATCTCTGCCATGTACACTACAGATAAATGGAGACATTTTCAGTATAATAAATATAAGCACCTTAAAAGAAAGGAATTAAATCTACAATTGCAATTCATAATCCAAAGATACCAAGCATCGCAAAGGAAATTTTACAAAATATTTTCAAACGCTAAAAGCAAAGAATCCATTTAGAAGCAGTAAGACCGAAGGGCCACTCGATAAAAAGCATGCGCTCTGGCATTACATTCTCTGGTTACACGTTATGAACAAATAACTTTAGAACAGACTAAAAACTGAAAGTAAACTACAAATGAAGAAAAGTCAACATCATTGCCTACCTCTTTGCTTGCGTTTTGATGCTCATACTGCTGTTCTTGAGAGCCATCATACATTGAAGGAAACTGTGAATACCACTGCTGTGCTCCTTCCTGAAATAAAATATCAGCTTCTTAAAATATAAACCAAATAGCTCCGTGACCCTATTCACATTCCTCTCCCATTAAGGCCCTCAATATTAGTCTGTGGTAGCAGTTTCCTTTGAGGGGGATTCTGTCCTGGCCCATTCCATGTGGTCATTATGTTCCAACACACAAAATTACCAGGTGCAATACCAACCCTAATTTTACTGAGGAGTAATCACCTGGCCCTCTCCTACAGCACAGTGGAGCATGACACTTCACCAGGCAGTCCCCCGTATCTGGTGTGTCCACTCACATCTTCCTAAACTTCCCTCCCCTAAACACAGCTCCTCCACTTGGAGCGCATATAGCTCCTGCTCATAACTGGTGGTAAATGGGAGTAAATTAGTCCCAGGAACAAGGGAAGGAAAATGCTACTTACCACAGTATGCATCTGTTTTTGGCATGTAGAGCTGTAGAATCGCATGTTATGCATAGATTGCCCTCTAGTGTTTGGTCCGGATGTTTGCACTTTGTTTTTGTTCGAAGAAGTCATTCCAGTCACGAAGTAGGTGACTCCTCCTTTCACTGATAGCGTGCATGGGCATTAACTCCATCCTTAGATTGTTTTGCCACAGAGAGTTATGATGGGGTTAATAAGAGTAGTAAAGAAAGATGTCCATGAATATTTTATCTAAGTAAGATAGTACTGCAACAGGTATAGATTCCCAGGGAGGTGGGCGGGCGCTTGATATTCTACAGTTCTACATGCCAAGAACAGATGCATACTGTGGTAAGTAGCATTTTCCGTTCGAGGCATGCGAGCTGTAGATCACATAGACTATTTAGCAGTTATCTTCCAAAGCGGTGGCTAACCTGTAGCTGTTGCAACTGTCTGAAATAGTGTACGTAAACTGTCTGGCCCACACTAGCTTGTTGTCTAGCTAACACATCTATGCAATAGTGTGTTGTAAAAGTGTGTGGTGTAGACCATGTTGCAGCTTTGCAGATGTCATCTATGGGTATGTTTCCTAAAAATGCCAAAGAGGCTCCTAGTTTGCGAATGGAATGCGCTCTAGGGGGAATGGTTAATGTGCGTTTAGCTTTAATGTAGCATATTTGAATGCACTTAACTATCCACCTTGCAATACCTGATTTTGATATTGGATTGCCTTTATGTGGTGGAGCAAAAGCAACAAAAAGTTGCTTTGTTTTCCAGAAAGGTTTTGTTCTTTCAATGTAGTATAGTAATGCTCTTTTTACATCTAATATGTGAAGAGCACATTCTGCCACAAAATCTGGTTGAGGGAAGAACACAGGCAACTCAACACATTGGTTGATATGAAAGGCAGAAATGACTAGGTACACATTTTGGGTTGGTCCTAAGAACCACTTTGTTTTGGTGTATTTGCAAATATGGCTCTTCTATGGTTAGTGCCTGAAGCTCACCCACTCTTCTCAGAGATGTGATGGCTATGAGGAAGGCTATCTTCCAAGTGAGAAATTGTAGATCACATTTGTGCAATGACTCAAAAGGTGGACCCATGAGTATTGTAAGAACGATGTTGGGATTCCACACTGGAGCAGGTGTAAAATCTGGGGGGAATGACTCTTAAGTCCTTCCATAAATGCTTTAACAGCAGGTACTCTAAAAAGAGACAAATGCGGTCTGTTTTGCAGATATGCAGCTATTGCAGCAAGATGTAAGCGTATGGATGTGTACGCTAAACCGGAACGCTGTAGATGTAATAGATAACAAATGATGTTTTGGATTGAAGCGTTGAGCGGATTTATTTAATTGTTGTTACAGTAAATCACAAACCGCTTCCACTTTGCTGCATAGCATGCTCTTGTGGTAGGACGCCTAGCTTCCTTGATAATATCCATGCAGTCTGGCGGAAGATTAAGCTAGCCAAACTCTAAGATTTCAGGTGCCAGATCGCAAGGTTGAGATGACTGGGATCTGGATTTCTTATTTCTCCATGGCTCAGAGTAAAGAAGATTGGGAGTGAGATGTAGTTTTTGGTGAGGAACTATGGATAACTGCAACAGGGTTGTGAACCAGGGTTGATGGGCCCATGTGGGAGCAACTAGGATTAGTGTCAGGAACGGCTGTCTGAGCTTCCGAACCTCTGATGGAATGAGTGGGAGAGGCGAAAAAGCGTAAGCAAATATCCCTGACCAGTTCATCCATAGTCCATTGCCTTTGGACAATGGGTGTGGATACCTGAATGAGAAGTTTGGGCATTTTGCGTTTAGGTGGGTGGCGAACAGATCTATCTCTGGAAAGCCCCATATTTGGAAGAATGGGAGGAGAACCGGAGGGTGGAGTTCCCATTCGTGGATCTGTTATCATTGACGACTGAGCAGATCTGCAATCTGGTTGTTAATTCCTGGAAGGTGTACTGCAAGGAGATATATTTTGTGAGGTATGGCCCATCTCCAGATGCTCTGAGCTAGCTGGAGAGTGTGCGTACCCCCCTGTTTTTTATGTAGTACATTGCTGTCATGTTGTCTGTACAAATTAGGACAGCTTTGCATACTAGATGAAGTTGAAATGCTTTCAATGCTAGAAAAATTGCTAGTAGTTATAGATGGTTTATGTGGAGTTGTTTTTATTGCAGAGTCCACATGTCCTGAATGGTATGTTTTTGAAGATGAGCTCCCCAACTAGTGAGCGATGAGTCTGCTGTTAGCACTATCTGTGGAACCGGGTAGAGGAAAGGCCGCCCCTTGGTAAGGTTTGTATGTTCCACCACTGCAGAGAGCGATGGGTGCGGCCATCCATTAACACTAGATCTGATAACTGACCTTGAGCCTGGTTCCACTGACATGCTAAGCATTCCTGTAGGGGACGCATTTGGAGTCTTGCGTAAGGAACAATTAAAATGCAAGACACCATCATTCCTAGCAATTGCATGAACACTAGAGCTGGTAACGAGTGTTGAGACTGTAACTGAGATATTAGAGTCTGCATGTTGCGGATTCTGAATGGGTTGGGACACGCTAGAGCTTTCTGAGTGTCTATTGTGGCTCCTAGATACGCTTGTGTGTTGGACAGTTGGAGATGAGATTTGGTGAGGTTTACAGTAAACCCAAGGTGGTGAAGCAGTTGGGACTGTTTTTCGAGTGTGGCCTAGGCAGCTTTGCAGCGAGTTGGCTTTTATTAGCCAATCGTCTAGGTAAGGGAAGACGTGAATGTGCGTTCTTTTTAGATGAGCTGCGACTACTGCCAGGCATTTGGTGAAGACCTTTGAATGGATAATGTTGGCCGTCCACCACAAACCTGAGAAACTCGGTGAGCAGGGTGAATGGGAATATAGAAGTAGGCATCCTTTAAGTCCAGAGTGGACAGAAAGTCGCCTTGCTGAAGGAGTGGGAGAACCTGTTGGAGTGTGACCATGTGAAAGTGGTCCGACTGAATGTACGGATTTAGTTCTCTGACGTTTATTATATGTCTGAGAGAGCCGTCTTTTTTGGGAATTAAAAAGTACAGGGAGTATACCCCAGCCCCCTGGTATTGTAATGGGACTGGTTCTATAGCGTGTTTTCCCAAGAGGGAGAGTAGCTCTTGCTTTAGTAGGGTAAGATGCTCTGGTGACATTGCATATGATCTTGGAAGAATATTTGGGGTAGTGTTTGTAAGCTCCAGGCAGTAATCATATGGGATAATTTATAGTACCCACTTGTCTGAGGTGATTGATTTCTGACAGGTAGGAATTGAGAGAGATGTCCCCCAACAGGGGTGGACAGATCGGGGATAGCGGAAGGAAGTCACTGTTTATTTGTGGGGAAGTGCGTGTGGAGTTACTTCTGCTTCTTCCCTTACCATTATTTCCTCTAAAACCTCCTCTGAAATAACCTCTTGTAGAGGGGGATTGGTTGTTGCCCTTGTAAGAGGAGGAGGGATTTTCGGTGGATATGCTTTTGGAACCACCTCTGTAAAAGGAGAGGTGAAAGGAACCCCGAGTGGCAGGTAATTGTAAAGCCCCCATGGACTTTGCGACCTCAGTGTCTTTTTTAATCTTGTCGAATGTTTGTTTAAGGATGGAGGTTTGCACCTCCGGCTTGAGGCCGGATATTCTCAACCAAGCATGCCTGTGTAAAAGTACACTGGTGTTCACTGTACGAGCTGCTGTGTCTGCTGCGTCTAGGGCACACCTGATGGATGTATTGGTGATAAGCTTACCTTCTTGGATAAGGTCATTAGCCTTAGATTTGTGTTCATCAGTTAAATATTGTATGAGTTTCTCTAACTCATTGTAATGAGCCATATCATAACGAGCCAACAGACCTTGAGCGTTGGCATTGCGCCAGTGATTGGCTGCCTGAGAAGCCACTCTTTTGCCCGAGGCATCAATAAGCTTAGACTCCTTATCAGGAGGAGGAGCCTCACCTGTGATTTGTGAGTTAGCTCTCTTGCGAGAGTTGGAGACTACAAGAGAGTCTAAGGGCAGCTGGCCTCTAATGTAAACAGGGTCCGTGGGTGCGGGTTTATATTTTTTGTCCACCCTAGGTGTAATTATTCTGGCCCTTACAGGGTCTTTAAATACTTCTGTGTGTTTTAGCATGCCTTTCAGCATTGGTAAGGCTTGAGTAGCTCTTTGGGAAGATGTAAGCGTTTCAAAGAGGGACTCCTCTTCTAAAGGCTCTTTATGGAGCTCCACTCCATGATATTGAGCAGCCCCGTTAAGGAGCTCAATGTACCCAATGTTGTCGTCAGGTGGGGAGGGTCTGGAGGGATACAAATCAGGGTCATTGTCTGGGTTTGGATCAGTATGATAATCCTCCCAAGGGTCAGTGTCCTTTGGCCTATGCTGATCCTCATCCCCATCCCCTTCATCCTGTGGGTCAGGTGAAAGTAGTGGTGGTGGTGAATTTGATGGTGTGATAAGCAAATTGGGATGAGTGGGAGAAAGAGGTGGAATGTAAGGGGGAGAAGGGTTAGTACCCACATGTGAGAAAGTGCCATCTTTCTTGCATGGTATGCCCCCACTTTTTGCTGAATTGCTGAATGTACTTTGACTGAGTGTTCCTGGACTCCTGCCAATCAGGTGCCCAGGGCCTATGTTCCTTCCCTAAAACCCTAAAACCCAAATTGGCAAAACCTGGCCACATGTCAGCCCCTGGTAAATGGTACCCTAGGTACCCAGGGCCTGGTGACCAGGGAAGGCCTCTAAGGGCTGCAGCACTTGTTGTGCCACCCTTAGAGGCCCTGTACCCTAACACACACACACACTGCCCTTGCAGGCTGAGTGTCTGGGTACAAGACAAAACAGAGAGTCGACATGGCACACATCCCTGTGTGCCATGACCACCACCTACACTGCCCTGGCATACATCAGCCACCCCTCTAGCTGGGTGCCCTATGCCAGTGGTGTGGGCAAAGGAGCATGAGCCCTGTGCCCCTACAGTACCCAGGTCCATTCCTGGGCACTGCAAGTGCAGTGCTGCCATTTAAGAGTACATGGTGCTGAGAGTTCGCCAAACACGAACTACACAGCACCATAATGGCAACACTGAAGACTGAGAAGTTTGGTATCAGACTTCTCAGCACATTAAACCCGCACTGATGCCAGTGTGGGATTTAATGTACCAAGTACCCCAGAGGGCATCTTCGAGATGCCCCCTGAAACCTAACCTACGATCCACGTCTGGTCTGGGAGGCTGCCTAGGCTGCCACACAGCAGACATGTTGCCGGATCCCTGGGTAGGAGAGTCCCTGCTCTCCTGGGCTTGCAACAATGCACATCCTGGGCGAGGTGCTAGATCTCTTCCCCCAGGATGGGCAGGGGGACGCTTCAAAGGCATGCCGCCTCTGTGAGCTTCCCCAGGCCACTGGCAGCCTCCACTCTGGCGGGAAGCCTGGCCGGAAACCCCAAATAAGGACAAGGGATGTGCCAGCCTGCCAACCCCACCCCTCAGGTGGGGGAGGCGAGGTGAAGCACATCTCCGGGCACTCGCCATCTTGAAGATGGGAGGCCCTACCCAATCAGGACTAGGCTACTGCCCCCTTCCCACAGGAGAGAGGCAGGATAGGGGGTGTACCCACCCCAGGACAGGGACCCAGTTGTCCCTGCCCTTCACCTACCTGTAACGCCCCTAAATCTAGTATTTAGGGGCACCCTGAACCTTCCTTCCCCAGATTCCAGATTCCGAAATACAAAGAAGAGCAAGAAGAAAGAAGACCTGCCCTGCAGCTGCCAAGAAGAGGAAGACACCAACTGCTTTGGCCCCAGCCCTACCGGCCTGTCGACCCTCGAACCTGCTCCTGCTACAACCCGGCATCTCTTGTGGCCAGCAACCTCACAAACCCCGGAGGACCTGGCTACCTTTTGGCTCTAAGCACCTGGGACTCCCATGAGTAGAGGCTCTACTCAAAATCAGCTTCTAATCCCTGGCATCAGCCCGGAACCGCGAACCCTGCACCCGCCAAGCCTGGCCTGTGCCGGAGTAAACAAAGACCACGAGGACGAACCCCCAGTGACTGTGACCCAGAGTCCGGCACCAAAGGACTTCCCTCAACGCTCCTAACGACGCCTGCAGCCTCAGAACCAGGTACCCCCCGCAACCGCGATCAACAGAGGGTAAGATTTCCCGACACCAAAAGGCACCCCTGCATCCGGCGCCCTGCTGCCCCCTGTGCCCAACTCCTGGGTACCTACCTATCCTCCAACTACCCAACTTACCTCTCGAAGTGGTGGTGGCACCTGAAGAATCTTCGACCCCGAGCTTGCAGTCTTTTTCTAAACCGGAGCTTTCCCTTTGAAACCAATTTAGTGCCCGAAGGCTCAAAAGCACCCTGCACCCAGCCGCCCGAGTGGCCCTGGCAGTGTAACCTTTGCACCAATCTACTTCCCCATTTGCCCTGAGCAAGTGACCAGGAGTCCAGCTCACACAGCCGCGTGGCCTGCTAGTCAGCAGCCACCAACCAAGGCCCCCCTGCCTCCCATAGGATAACATTGAGCCAAACTCACTCTGCACCCGGCTGCTCCTGTGCCGCTGAGGGTGTAACAACTGTATCTACCTGACCCTGGGAGACCCCTGAGTCTGTGCCCAGAACCTTAACTTTGCCAGACGAGTACTTACCTGAAAGCCGATAACTCAATTTTCTCCATAGGCTAACATTGACTGGTTTCTTCTGAAACTTCTTCTAAGTGTGGAGTTTTCAAAACTTAAAATATTCACCAAAAATCAGCCGAGTAACGAAAATACTCACCTGCTATTAAGTGAGCTCCCAGTGCTGGATCTTGGTGCCCAGCACTGACCCTGAAAAATATTCACAACCTTACTTACCAGTAACCCAATTATCTTCCATAGGGAATCATTGTCTGTTTTTCTGTGAAATTTCTTCTTAGCGTCGATTTTTGCAAACTTCAAATATTCTTTAAAAATCGTGTAAACTGTGAAAACCTAATTACTTACCTGCTTTAGATAGAGGTCCCAGTACTGAGTCTAGGCACCCAGTACTGGATTACAAAAGTAACAAGAACATACTATACCTGCAACTTGAATTTTCTTCCATGGGGAATCATTGACTGTTTTCTATGAAATATTTTCGAAGTGTCAACTTTTAAAATAGCAAAATATTGTCTAAAAATCATATCGGCAACTAAGTCGACTTTTATCACTTGTTTCTGAGAACTGACTCAGGACTGAATCTAGGATCCAGTCCTGGAATTACAAAAGTAAACCTGAAAGTCATTTATTGCAATTAACTTAAAACTTCCATTGAACTCAATGCATTATTGTGTTTAAACTTGTGTTGCCTATTGCAACAATCTGTAACTTTCTACAAAAGCCAATTGCATATTGCAAAGGTATTTATCTAAAGCATCTCTTTCTGAGAAAGTATATTTTGATACCTATTTTTGGTTCTAAAATAAAACAAGCATATATTTTTTAAATATATAAACCATTGTCCTAGAGTTCTGTTATTGAGTGTGTGAGACCATTTGCTGACTGAGTGTGTGCAACAAATGCTTTACACTGTCCTGGCATCATGACTCAAGTTTAGCTGGTCATCCAGGTTCACAAAAGACTCTGGACAGTTGTAAAAAACATTTTTGGTGGCATTCAATGATTTCAGATATTAAGGAATATGTCAATGCATGTCCAATTAGTGCCAGGAATAAATCTCTGCACAAAGCACCTATGGGTTTATTACGACCATTACCCACTCCTCCAACTCCTTGGCATACGATTAGTTTGGACTTTATAACTAATTTACCTAAGTCTAACACCTATACGACTATTTTAGTGGTAGTGGATTATCTGTCAAAAATGGCACACTTCATTCCTTTAACTAAACTACCTACAGCGGCAGAGTTGACTGACATTTTCATTAAAGAAATTGTGAGATTACATGGTTTGCCAACCAACATTTTCATTAAAGAAATTGTGAGATTACTGCTCGACCAAGCTACCACTTTAGAGAGTAAGGTTTTATCTAACTTTAGCCTCTGCCAAACCTCTGGGGACTGTGGACTCTGTACACACTGTACCTATTTGGGAACAGTATATACCGAGCCACTTTCTCACACCACACTCTTCCTTTTTAGAGTAATGTGGTAGTCCTCAGGTAGTCGGTCTATCTTTCGTTTTTTTGGAAGAGTGGCATGAATCTATCCTGTTTCAGGGTTGATCACAAGTTTTTTCTGCTTCGGATCCAAAGGTGGGGCATCGGGCCGAGGTTCTTTAGACAGAGTGTCTTTCTCCTTAGTTGCCGGTTTCGGCGTCAAAGGTTTCGGCTCCAAGCCTTTCGGTGTTGAAGGTGGAATCTTCGGCAACGGTGGTATTGTGACCACCACATGTTTAGACTTTGATTTTGGCTTCTCTTTCTGTTTCAGAGCTGGGCCAGAGGGCGGGCATCAGACACTTTTTGCCAGTGCCGACCTTGTCCCGAAGGCAGAGGAGGGATCGGAGCCTTTGTCTTTGGTTTTTGAGGGGGCAAAGGGGTATGTTTACTCACTGTACGCTGACCCGGAGTAACCTGCTCCTCTTGTTCTATGTTGGAGTCGGCTTCGGACACGGAGATATGTTCTTCCTCCTCGGCTCCTTGAGCTTGATGTTCTGTGTCGGAAACTTCGCCAAGGATGTCCAGTGCGGTGTTGCATTTCGTGGCTTTGAGCCCTACGGCCACAAAGTGTCTTTTTCAATCGCAACGATCAACACGCATCGCAGTCTTTCTCGTTGTGTTCCGGGGACAAGCAGAGATTGCACACTTCGTGCAAGTTGGTGCATGGACAGAACTTGAAGGGAGTCCGTTCCATCAACTGCTACGCCTGACAGCCTGCCACGAGTTTCCGATCGAAGGTTTTCCGAGGTAAGACAATATGCGTCGAATGGGGAACCGCGATCGATAATACCGTCGAGGGGAATGGATTGCGCGTCGAAGGGGTCCGAAAACGCGCAAAACCGGAGCGCAGCAATACACATCCAAACCCAATAGCGGAAAAAAACAATATAAGGATGGAGTTGATGCCCATGCGCACTATCACCAAAAGGAAGAGTCACCTACCTCGTGACTGGAAAGACTTCTTCAAACAAAAACAAAGTGCAAACATCTGGACCCAACACTAGATGGCGCTCTATGCATAGCATGTGATCTACAGCTCACATGCCTCGAACATTGTGTTTCCCCCCGTTTCCCCCCCCCTCTTTCTAGCAACGTGTAAGGCGCAGGTGTAAAGGAATGACCATAGCCTGCAGTTTAAAAAAACGAATGCATACCTCTCCCACCAGGTTCAGTTGTAGATAAGGGAAAAAAATTAGGACTAAGAGCCACCTACTTCTATCACCAAGTAAAGACATTTGCACCTCAATAGCACTGTATTTGACACAGTGAAGCATTGAGATTATTTCTCCCAGCACAAGTCTAGTGGAGAAGGCATTATTCATTACATAAATAGGGAAAGAATCAAAGAGGAGATGCGTTAATTTCTAAAGGAGTACTTCCAGGCCATAGTGATAAAGCTCTGCTAGTTGCTGGCTGTAGAAATCAGTTTCACAATTACCTTAATGCTTATTCACAGGATTCTCCCACACCCCTCAAATTGGTCGAACCTCCAATCCCATTTGCTCAGACAAAATCTACTACAAACAGATCTTAGAAGGATTGATAAACCATACTTAGAAAAGAACATAAAGATCTTCAAAAAGCATGACTTCTACTTTAACATTTTATATATGTTGTATTATTATGCCGAGTGGGGGAACATTCCTTTAATTATCAAGAACAAACCTTGTGCGTACATTTGATTCAGGAGAGCAAAAAAAGTCAAGCATAAGGGTAATTAATCTTATTGTATTTACCATATTAAATGATGCTAACAATAGACTGTATTTTATTAAACAATGGCAATAATAAAATAAATAAAATGTGTAACAATTGACAGTGTATTATCAAAGCCATCAGAGATCACTGGAGGGCCAGGATCGTATGACTCGCTCAAGCCTATTTCTCCACCAGAAGGAAGTACATACCAAGCACCGTATGTGTAGGAAGCAGGCTCTTTATAAAATATATCAAAATGAGATATATCATGTAACGTCTAGGGTTTTCCTTACAAGTGGACATGGGCTTGCTATGGCAATCCCAAGGTGCTCGCTATGGCAATCCCAAGGTGCTCTTCTATGAGGTAGGGTGGTCGAGTAGCCTCAAGCTTAGCACAGAGGAGTGCACAACTTCTGAAAATACACACAATAGTCAACAAATCAGACACACGACTCAAGAAGGAGATCCACACAAATTTACAAAAATAACCAGTTCCTTTATATATGCCTTGGTATCAGCAAGAATTTGTTCAGGTAGGTACTTTTTTTTATAGAAATATTTTAGAGTTCAAGAAGTGGACAGTTAGTGCAATTTCTGGAGACTGAAATGTTATAGTATGGGAGGAAAAGTCAATGCGGCATGTAGCTGAGGAACTCCTTTTCGACACTGTTCAGCACTGTCAAGAATTCCTGTCATACAAGGGAAACACGCCCTTATGTAAACAGGAGAGCTGTTACATAACTCAAGGGAAACACGCCCTTATGTAAACAGGAGAGCTGTTACATAACTCAAGGGAAACACGCCCTTATGTAAACAGGAGAGCTGTTACATAACTCAAGGGAAACACGCCCTTATGTAAACAGGAGAGCTGTTACATAACTCAAGGAAAACACGCCCTATAAAGGGAGGAACCGGGAGGTACAAGGCTGTCGGATATTGTGTTTACACCGACGTACCTGCTTCGTGAAGAGCAGTGTTCCAGAGTGGTGCTCCAGTAAGGCAAGAACGGAGGTAGGTCGAGTCGTTACTCCCTGGGCCGTGTCTTGCCCCATCGTCACCTGTGAAGGACCCGGAAGCTCTACCGGTCAACCATTGAGCTTCGCTTTTTGACTCGGCTGAGTCCAAGCGCAGTGGCGCTTTTGCTGGTTGGAGTCGTAACTCCCAGCCCGACCAGAGACACAGGGACTGCCAGCTGTAACGCACACCAGGAGGTGTTTGCCGCGTTACAGACTCGGAAGTCCACAGGATCGATCGAGCGGCTGCTCTCGGTTCAGTCTTCTTGCTTGTGATTGGGGTATCGGTGACGCATCACCAGGGGGTGACTCCGCGTCCCGGTGCAGTCTGAGGAAGAGGTTGAGCGGCTGCTCCCTTCAGGTAGAGACCCCGGCTGGGTGTTTCCCTGACTCCTCGATTCTCCCCAACACTCTTCGTGCCCCTCACAGCCTACCGATTGGCATTGTCGGCCATTTCATTTCTGCCCTCTGTTGGCATACGCCGGGATCGGCGTATATGCAGAGGACGGTTAGGACCATCCGTGCTGTGGGCTGGTAACGTACTTAGCCTGGAGGATTCCAGTGACTATAACTTTTGTTTGTTCTTTGTATTTTATTTGCCTTCATTAAAAGAACTAACCCTTCACAAGTGGTTGCGTCCTCATTGTCGTGTCTGTTAAACGATCCTGAGACGTTCAGGGCGTTACAAGCACATGTTCTAAAATGGCTTCCCTGTCCAGTTGCACTGGCAGTGATGGAACGGACTAGCAAAGGTATGCTGGTATGCCCCAACATGTAATAGCAAGTACCCTGCCTTAGGGCTGTAAGGCCTGCTGTAGGGGTGACTTACAAGTACTACATGCAGTGTTCGAAAGGCCCGGCACACAGGGATGTGTGTCAGGTCGTGTTTTCATTTGTGTCTGCACCAAAACACTCCGCTTGTGATAGCAACCCTGAATGAGTTAGGTGAGGGTCCCCTAGGGTGGCACAATTCGTGCTGCAGCCTTTGGTGGACCCTATTTGGAACCTCAGGCTCTAGCTACCCGGGATACCACCTACTAGGGACTTATAGAGGATGCTAAAGGTATTGCCAATTGGGGGAACAATTGTACATTTGTAGGGAAAGAACACTGGTACTGGGAACCTGGTTAGCAGGAACCCAGTACACTTAATGTCAAAATTGCATCAAATAACAGGCAAAAAGTGGGGGGAGGGTACTGCAAAAAAGAAAGAAAAAGAAAAAAGGAAAATGCTACTTACCCAGTATGCATCTATTCTTGGCATGTAGAGCTGTAGAGCCACATGCTGTCCATAGCCTGCCATCTAGTGTTGGGTCCGGATGTTTGCACTTTGTTTTTCTTCGAAGAATTCTTTCTAGTCACGAGGTAGGTGACTCCTCCTTTCGGTGATAGTGCACATGGGCATCGACTCCTTTGTAAGATTGTTTGCCGCAGAGGGTGATAATGGAGTTAGTAAGAGTAGTAAGAGATGTCCATGAATTTATGTATCTAAGTAAGATGCAACTGCAACAGGTATAGGTACCCAGGGAGGCCGGTGGGCCAATGTGACGTTAACGCTCTACATGCCAAGAACAGATGCCTACCGGGTAAGTAGCATTTTCCGTTCCAAGGCATTATGCGGTGGAACAAAAGCAACAAGCAGTTGTTTTTTTTGCGAAAAGGTTTTGCCCTTTCTATATAGTAAAGAATTGCTCTTTTCACATCTAGTGTGTGTAAAGCATGTTCTGCCACAGAATCTGGTTGAAGAAAGAACACGGGCAACTCAATAGATTGGTTGATGTAAAAAGGCAGAAATGACCTATGAGAAAAATTTACGATTGGTAGGAAGAACCACTTACTTTTGATGTATTTGTAAGAATGGTTCTTTTATGGTTAGTGCCTGGATCTCACCCACTCTCCTCAGAGATGTGATAGCTATGAGGAAAGCTACCTTCCAAGTAAGTAATTGTATTTCACATTTATGCAATGGCTCAAAGGGTGGACCCATTAGCCTTGTGAGGACAATATTAAGATTCCACACTGGAGCAAGTGGAAGTCTCGGAGGAATGATTCTTTTAAGCCCTTCCATGAATGCTTTGATGACAGGCACTCTAAAAAGAGACTGATGTTGTCTGTTTTGTAGGTAAGTAGCTATTGCAGCAAGATGCAAGAGTATGGAAGAATTCGCCAAATTGTAACGCTGTAGATGTAGTAAATCGCAGATATTTTGAACTGAAGCGTCCAATGGATCTATGTGATTTTTATTGCAGTATATCAGAAAACGCTTCCACTTTGCTGCATAGCATGCTCTTGTAGTAGGACGTCAAGCCTCCTTGATAATGTTCATGCAGTCTGGGGAAGATTGAGGTAACCAAACTAAGATTTCAGGTGCCAGATCACAGGGTTGAGATGGCTGGGATCTGCGTGTCTTATCTCTCCATGGCTCTGAGTGAGCATATTGTGAGTGAGGTGTAGTTTTTGGTGAGGAACTACTGAGAGCTCCAATAGAGCTGTGAACCAGGGTTGTTGGGCCCATGTGGGAACAACTAGGATTAATATCTGAGGCGCCTGTCTGAGCTACGGAACCAGTAATGGAATGAGTGGGAGAGGCGGAAAAGCGTAAGCAAATATCCCTGACCAATTCATCCATAGTGCATTGCCCTTGGACAATGAGTGTGGAAATCCCCACATTTTGAAGAATGGGAGGAGAACTTGAGGGTGGAGCTCCCATTTGTGGATCTGTTGTCTTTGACAACTGAGTAGATCTGCAATCTGATTGCTTACTCCTGGAAGGTGTTCTGCAAGGAGAAACATTCTGTGATGTATGGCCCATGTCCAGATGGTCTGTGCTAGTTGTGACAGCTGGAGAGAGTGTGTCCCCCCCCCCTGTTTTTGTATGTAGTACATTGCTGTCATGTGGTCTGTACGGATCAGGACAACTTTGCCTACTAGATGAACTTGAAACCCTTGGAACGCTAAAAAAATAGCTATCAGTTCTAGATGATTTATTTGAAGCTGCTTTTGTTGCAAGCTTCACATGCCCTGAATTGTATGTGTTTGGAGATGAGCTCCCCAACCAGTGAGTGATGCGTCTGCTGTTAGCACTATCTGTGGAACCAGGTTGATGAAGGGCTGCCCTTTTGAAAGGTTTAGCGTATTCCACCACTGTAGAGAGCGATGGATGCGGCCGTCCTCCAACACTAGATCTGATGACAGAACCTGAGCCTAGTTTCATGGACGTGCTAAGCACTCCTGAGGGACGCACGTCAAGTCTTGCATAAGGGACTATTAGAATGCAAGACACCATTATCCCCAGTAACTGCATGAACACTCTAGCTGGCAATGAGGTTTGAGGTTGGAACTGGCAAAGTAGAGTCTGCATGTTGCAGATTCTGGATGGATTGGAATAGGCCAAAGCCTTTTGTGTGTCTATTGTACGCCTGTGTTTTGTGTGTCTATTGTACGCCTGTGTGTTGGATGGCTGTAGATGGGATTTGGACAGATTCACTGAGAACCCAAGATCGCGGAGCAACTGCACTGTTTTGAGTGTGTGATAAAGACACCTTTTTTGCGAGTTGGCTTTTATGAGCCAATCGTCCAGGTATTGGAAGACGTGAATATGTTGTCTTCATAGATGAGCTGCGACTACTGCTAAACACTTGGTGGAAACTCTGGGTGCAGTAGTTACTCCAAATGGGAGCAACCTTGAACTGATAATGTTGTCCTACTACAACAAACCTTAGGTATTTGCGATGAGCAGGATGTATTGGGATATGGAAATAGGCATCCTTTACGTCCAGACTGGACGGCAAGTCGCCTTGTTGAAGGAGCGGAAGTACTTGTTGTACAGTGACCATGTGAAAGTGGTCTGATGGAATGTATAGATTTAGATCTCTGAGGTCCAGTATAGGCCTGAGAGACCCATCCTTATTGGGAATTGTTGGACTTGGCTCTTTTTGCAGGGTCATCCCTAAACTTTTTGCCTTCCTCCTGCCTTTTTTCTGACCTGGTGTTGGCTGTTTTATGACTCTGGGCACCTTACCACTGCTGACCAGTGCTAAGGTGCATATGCTCTCCCTATGGTAAAATGTATTATGTGAATTGACTTCCATGTTTGGCTTATTTGGTTTACTATCAGTCCCTAGTAGAGTGCACCAGGGGTGCCAAGGGCGTGTATATCCAAATGCTGCTAGTGGGCTTGCAGCACTGGTTGTGCCTCCCACAGAAGCAGCCTGGTAAAATGTATCTAAGGTCTGCCACTGCAGAACCTGCATGCAGTCTGGTACTGTCATGCTGACTGGGCAAGTGTCCCCACTTGCCAGTCCCTAAACCTTCCCTTACCTTCATGTTAGTCACCCCTATGGTAGGCCCTAGGGCAGGGTGCATTGTAAGGATAAGGTAGGACATGCCCTGAGGTGTGTGGCATGTCCTAATAGTGAATTACAGCCATTTTCGTTTTTCACTATTGCAAGGCTACCTGCTCTCCATAGGCCAGAATGGGCTGCTAGATTATAACACTCTATAATCCTAGCAGGCTCAGGAAGCATGGTAGGGCTTGGAAGAAGAGCTTGCCCCCTGAACTGAGTCCCAGGACCATTGGACTCATCTGCCTTCCAAAACTGAGTTGCCTGGACAATTCTTGCTTGTTTCCCGCTGGATTTGGCCCCAGTACGCCTCGTACCCCATCCACCGCGAAGCCGTGTCTTTGCCGCCCGGCACCGTGCGTCTACGCTGATCCAAAAGCGTTAGTACGCGCCGTATCCCTCCCGGCCGCATCGCACCTAACCTACCCCGCCGATTCGAGACGTACAGCCCTGGCTGCCGAACCCTGTACGCCGGACTCAAGCTTCGCTGTCCCGCAGGTACGGTCCGTACGCTGCTAACGTACTGCACCGTGCCGTACTCAAAGCAGAGAAGCCGCATCACGCTGATCCTCCACGTACGCTGTACGGCGCCGAGAAGTGTCGCCGCCTATCAGCACCGAAGGTACGGCTCGAACGCCGAACGCCACGGACTCTGCAAGCTGATCCGGGCCATCCGCACGTATCCCTGAAGGTCCCGTACCAACGCCGCGTCCCGACGCCGCGACCCGACCAGCATCTGAATACGCTGCCGAGCTACGACCCGGATCCATCAACTTGTCCCGCACTGTCCGTCGCGGACTCCACGAACTTAAGGTACTTTGTTCTGTTCGCACCGCGCGCGTCACGGACCCCGGAGTCCGCATCAATTGTTTGACTCGTACTTTCCTTGTTTTTAAGGCGGACGAGTCGCACACCCAGGTACGAACCGTACAAAACCTGAAAAGAAGCAGAATTGACTAAAAGAAGCCTATTTTTGCATTTTAAGCCTTTCTACAAGAACATTGAACTTTAAAATAATACTGTGGTCATTTTATTCGTTATTCTGGTCTTGTGCTAAGCCTTATATAAAGAAAACTATTTTTGATACAACCTTGACTGGTGTCCATTTGTGGTGTGTCATTGTATTACGGTATGTGTTCACAAATGCTTAACCTATGACGCCCTGAGAATAGTCTTGACTGCTTGTGCCACACTACCTAAAGGGTGAGCAGGGGTTATTTGAAAGGGTGATCCCCTTACTCTGACTTAGAATTGAGAGTCCCTGCTTGTCGCAAGTGCATACCTGTGCCAACTAGAGATTCCCAGTTCTAACAGGAATTAAGGAGTATAGGGAGTATACTCCGGTTCCTTGATGTTTTAATGGGAATGGCTCTATTGCTCCTTTTTCTAACAGAGATTGAACCTCTTTTTTTTTTTTTGGATGGGTGAGATGTTCCTGTGGCATTGCATGTGATCTTGGAAGAATATTTGGGGGAGTGTCTAAGTTCCAGGCAGTAACCATATAGGATAATCTATAGAACCCATTTGTTTGAGGTGATGGTGTTCCAGACAGGGAAAAATTGAGAGAGACGTCACTCGACAGGAGTGGAATGATCGGAGGGTAGTGGAAGGAAGTCACTGTTTGTTATTAGCGGGGGAAGTGTGTGTGGAGTTGCCTCTGCCTCTTCCCTGATCATTGTTTCCTCTAAAACCTCCTCTAAAATATCCTCTTGATGAGGGTGATTGGTTGTTGCCCTTGTAAGATTTTCTGTGGTAACAGTTTTGGAACCACCCTTGTAAAAGGAGGGTCAAAAGGAACCTCTACTAGCAGGTAATTGTAAAGCCCCCATGGACTTTGCGACCTCAGTGTCCTTTTTCATTTTCTCCAGTGAGGTGTCAACTGCTGGACCAAATAGGGTTTCCTTGTCAAAAGGTTGATTAAGAAGGGAGGACTGTACCTCAGGTTTGAAACCTGATATTCTTAACCATGCGTGTCTGCGTAGCAACACGCCGGTGTTCACTGCACGTGCTGTTGTGTCTGCTGCATCTAATCCACATTTGATGGAGGTATTGGTAATGAGCTTTCCTTCTTGTATGAAATAATTTACCTTTGATTTATGCTCATCAGGCAGATATTGGATACGTTTTTCCAACTTATCATAATGAGCTCTATCATATCTGGCTAGCAAAGCCTGAGTTCGGCAATGCACCAGTGATTAGCTGCCTGAGAAGCTACCCTTTTACCAGAGGCATAAATTAACTTGGACTCTTTATCAGGAGGAGGGGCCTCACCTGTTGTGAATTTGCTCTTTTATGAGCATTAGAGGCCACCAAAGAGTCCAAGGGCAGCTGACCTTTAATGTAAGCAGGGTCAGTAGGTGCTGGTTCATATTTTTTCTCAACCCTGGGCGAGATTATTCTTTGGTACAGTGTGTGTTTTTTGAGTGGCGCTTAAGGTCTCTAATAAGAAGTCCTCCTCTAAAGTCTCTTTATGTAATTCCACTCCATGATAGTGAGCAGCCCTATTAAGAAGCTCAATATAACCTAAATTGTCATCAGGAGGTGATGGCCTAGATGGATACAAATCAGGGTCCGTGTCTGTATGTGGATCAGTACTATAATTGCTCATGGGTCAACATCTTTTGGCCTGTTATCCCCATCCCCCTCATCCTGTGGATCAGGTGACAGTGGTGGTGAATTAGAGGTGGCAATGAGTAGGTGAGGATTAGTAGGTGAAGGAGGTGGAATATAAGGTGGTAATGGGTTTGTACCCATATTCCTTTTCTTTAGAGGTATATGATGCTCATCCTGATGTGTCAATTTCCTTTTTTCAGGTAATTTGGCATGAATGTGTCCAGTATCTGGGTTGATAACTAGTTTTTTGTTTTGGATCCGGAGGTGAACATCGGACCGAAACTCTTTTGTTGGGAGTCTTTTTCTCTTTAGTTGTAGTTTTTGCAGTCTAATGTTTCGGCTCCGAAGTCTTCGGTGCCGAAGATTTAGGCTTGGACGAAGATGGAGGATAGACATGCTTGGTTTTTGGCGCCAAGGATTTTGGTTTGGTGCCGCTAGGGGGCCGAATCAATCCCGATGGCTTTTCTTTGCGTTTCGGCACCGGGCCCGAGGGCGAGGTGCTCCAAAACTTTTCTTGGTGCCGACCTTGGCCCGCAGGCAGAGGAAGGACCAGAGCCTTTTTAGGTTTTGTTTGTTGGGCCAAGGGGTATCTGTACTCACGGAACGTTGACCCAGTGTAACTTGCTCCTCTTCTTCCATGTCGGCTTTAGACACAGCAATATGCTCTTCTTCCTCGGCTCCTTGAGCATGTTCTTGGTCGGAATCTTCTCCGAAGATATCCGGAACGGAGTCGCCTTGCTGTTGCATCTCGTGACACTGAGCCCGACGGTCACGGAGCGTCTTCTTTGATCGAAACGATTGGCACGCATAACAGTCTCTTGTCGTGTTCCGGGGACAAACAGAGATTGCACACTTCGTGCAGATCAGTGCGCGGAAACTTAGCGTGACACCCGGGAATGGAACCCGTTCCATCGACTGCTAGTGAGCCAGGCACAGGTAGGCCCAATGGCCATCCACGAGTTTTCCGATCAAAGATTCTTGGTTCGGAACGATACGCGAAGAGTGGGAAACTTGATCGAGAAACAATTCAGTTGAAAGTAGTGTATTGCGTGAAGGGAACCCGAGAAACGGTGCCCAAACAGAGCGCAGCAATTCACATCCGAACCCGATGGCGGAAAAAAACAATCTAACAATGAAGTCGATACCCATGCGCACGATCACCGAAAGGAGGAGTCACCTACCTTGTGACTGGAAAGACTTCTTCGAATAAACAAAATGCAAACATCAGGACTTAACACTAGATGGCGAGCTATGCACAGCATGTGATCTACAGCTCATATGCCTCGAACAAACAGTTTCCTACAGTATGAAAATATGCTACTACTGAAGCAGTTAAAGTAATACCCAACAATGATTTGAATGCATACCTGTGTGTAATTGCCATGCTGTTGACTGTAATAGTTTTCCAAAGCACCTTGTGAAGTGGAACCTGGAGGGACTGAGGTATCAACCGCGTTGCCTATCATTTTGGTGTGATGTTCAGCATTGTGGTTCCTTAATGAAGCTGCTGGAGAAAAAGCGAGCATAAACTAGTTCATGAACGTGGAAACCTTAGTTTGTATTTTTCTATTCATGAATTTAATACCAGATTATCCCAAATAGGCAACACAAAATGTATGCAAATAGTGCTTCAGGAAATCATCAGTAGGTGGTTATGAGTAATAGTTAGGAAGAAATAGTGATTAGCGGGAGAAGATAAAAGAAGAAATGTGTTAGATGTTAACTTCAAAGTCAGGTAAGGATTACAAATACATCAGTTAACATACACTTCAAATAAGAGTACTAGAGTGACCATGAGCTATTCAGAGTGAGGAAATACTCAAGGGCTTAGTAGAAATACATAGTGACTCCCCAAACCTAGAAATATATAGCCATTTCCCAAACCCAAGACATCGTTTGAGACCCACCTTGCATTTAAGTGTGCTCCTCTCCTCTACTCTTTCCCCCTTGGAGGGGGTGCAGACCCACCATGGTGCACATCAAAGCACTGGGCTACAACAGAGCCCAATTTTCTCACAATGTGAAACAAAGTCATTATAAAGATTTGATCATAAATTGGACTGCACTCCATAGCCTGAAAAGTGCTGCTGTATTGGATACGAGTTAGAGGGCTTCTGTATTGAAGCAGATTCTGACATGTGAATATCCCCTGTTTGTTTTTTGCTTTTGAACCTCAGGTGTTTGCACCTCTGCTGTGAGTGAGTCTACTTAATGGAATCTCACCCAATGTAAGCTTCTGTTTAAAATGAATCTGAGATGCAGCTGTCAGAGCTCACCATTTCAAATAAGATCAACTTCGGTTGGCAGGTGGAGTAAAGGACTCCGAGCAGACTGCACCGAAGAAGTGTCCACAAGCATCAGCATATGTATAGTGACTGGGAAAAAAGACTTGCTCTCTAACCTTTTCTACCATCTGTGCCCAGGCAGAACTGTGATAGATAACATCCAGAATAAATTGGCTGTGGTCTACTAAGGCCTTATAATTCAATTGGTAGCCCAAAAAGAAATATTCACTTTCATTTTCTAGACAGTCTACAACGTAAACTAGAACCTTTGACTGGAATGAGACCAGGAAAGCCATTAACATGTCTCTTCTTATCAAGTATTCACAAATGCATTTTCAATATACGTTTTACTCCATTAGCATTTATAAAACTTGGCATATTTTCGTGTGCCAGCCTTAATGGAATTCATGATGTCAACTAACCTGCTAGGCCAGTCGATTACCTGACCAAAAGTTCAAACCTACCCCTAGAACAAAGCACCATTCCGGAAAGGCACATGGCTGACATGTCTTTAAATCTATTTAGTTGTAGCTCCCCGACAAGCTCTGCCAATAGGTTTCTATATGGGACAAAAGGAAGGCAGGTAGGCCTCGGTCTCCAGTCACCACAGTTTGTCTTCTTTGAAGCCGGAGTGAAGAACTCAGAATTGCGTGTGCGGAGCTTGGCATAGAGAGTAGGATCTCTCCCAGGTTTCCTTCAAGCTATCATCTTAATTCTGGTCAGGAAGCAGTAGAGGGAGTTTGAAATTCAAGGGGCTGCTCTCTGGAAGTTCCGGCTTAGGGTGGGAGGGATGATGAGGCATCTCTCCATTTTGTCTCCCACCATCTCAACTGTTCATTTTCAATTATAAACACCCATTCAGGGAAGAACATTTGATAAGAGGAGCACCAGGATAAATTATGGACTGATTAGAGTGGGTGAACACACTCTAGGCTTACACTTCTGTTGGATTCTGTGCCCAGAGCTAGAAACTGTCTCTCCGATTGACTCTCTTGGCCAGCAGAGGACAGACTTGAGGACTAATCCTGGCTGTGAGTGCCATAGGAGTGGAAACCAGAAACCCTTCTGCTAGAGAGACAGACACCCAGAAAATGGCTGAAGGATGCGGGCGCTATAGAAGTAGAGTGGTCTGATTTCAGGATCGTAGAGAGAGCTGCAGCACGAAGACCCTTGGTCAGGAGGCTACCATGTGCACTACAGGTGGGCAAGTCCAGACTCCAACAGCCAGCTGCTGCACTCCAGCCAGGTGACTGAAGAGTGCTAGCAGGTGCCGAAAGCAGAAAAACATGTAGGAATCTGTACACCAACATATATGAATTTCAGATAGGAGCATAAAATCAGCATTTCAACTGTTCCCAGCCTGATGTCAACGAAATTCCATAACTGTGAACCAGGGTTTCCAAACTATCTCCAGGTGACATTACAACCCCTCACTGTTGTGTAAAGACTAACTTACCCAGGCAGCTCATGTGCTGGAGGACTCCCTAGTTGACTAGACAGCAAGTCTACGAAACCCCCAGCTGAAGTTCGGGGTAAGGACTCACTAAGGTATCCTTCTTGCCCGGAATCCCACAGGCCTGTGGGAAGTAGCTCTGTGGAGCACAGGGCTACCCTAAGCATAAAGAACGCTGCGAGCAGTTGCTGACTCTCCACACGGTCTTTAGGAGCAGCGCCCAATCCCAGTACAGGAAGATCTGTGAGGAAATTACTGATGTGCATGTTGTACCTGGGCAGGCAAGGGCAAAAACCAGTGAGGCATGAGAATTGAAGAAAAAAAAACTCAAGAAAGGGGCTAAGATGTGGCAAGGCCACTGCATCAAAGGCAGGTCATAGAGAAACACGGGTCACGGGTACCTCATGAAGGAAAGAGAGCACCTCTCAAAGTGTTGTACTGCGTCTGGGGACTGCCAAGGGCAGTGTAGCTCCACTCCCCTCCACCACAAGTGCTCTTACATTAAAAAATATATATTTATTCTGGGGTATTGCATTACTGTCCTTGGGAGAAGCAGAGCATTGTTTCAAGTCACTCCTGGGCTGGCTATTGAGTTATGCTTCCTGAAAGATTCCTGGCATCCTAATTCAATAGCAGAAACATGGCTATTTAGTGAAATGTTAGCTGTTTTACTATGGATACAACTGAAATGACTTCAAAGCCAATAGGTGTTACGTTTAAATAGAGAAAATAACATTTTTTATTACTGTGTATACCACATGATTGTCGATGGGCATAAATAGAGGAATTGCGGTTTTGGGGATTGGGGTATGCTGGCACCCAAACCGTTAAAATGTGCCAAGGACCTTCAAAGTGGAGTCTACATTTAGGGGTTAGTTGACGTCTGTGAACATGCCTTAGTGTACACTTCATGTAGTTTGCAATGCCTTTTACAATGGATTTCCCTTGGTTTTTCCACCTGCCATTTTGTCCATATTTGTAATTTCTCTTTATGTATTTCAATTTTAAGGTATTAAAGTACTTTTTATTTGAAAAGCAAATAGCGTTGACTGGACATTGTAAGAAAGTGGCTCTGTATATACTGTCCCCAAATAGGTACAGTGTGCACATGGGAGGAAATTCACTTAGCAGGTAAGTGGGGTTGTCGTTACTTTTTCTTTCTCAGTGCTGGATCCTGGATTCAGCACTGGTGCATCTCCTGTAAACAGTTGAAAGAATACGTTTTTGTTATACAGCCGATTTTGAAGGAATATTTGTTTGTTTCCAAAATCGACACTTAGAAGAATTTCTGGTGAAAACCAGGCAATGTTATCCTATGGAGGAAAATCAAGTTAGCGATAAGTACAGTTGTAATTACTTTTCAGGGTCAGTGCTGGGCACCAAGATCCAGCACTGGGATCTCTCCTGATAACAGGTGAGTAATTTTGTTTTCGTTATTCGGCTGATTTTAGGTGAATATTTTTAAGTTTCAAAACTCGACATTTAGATGAATTTCCAAGTGAAACCAGTCAATGTTAGCCAATGGAGTAAAAGTGAGTTATCGGCTTCCAGGTAAGTACTCGACTGGCAGAGTTAAGGTTCTGGGCATAGACTCAGGGGTCTCCCAGGGTCAGATAGGTACCGTTGTTACACCCTCAGCGGCACAGGGGAAGCTGGGTGCATAGAGAGTTAGGCCCAATGTTAGCCTATAGCGGGCAGGGGACCCTTGGTTGGTGGCTGCTAGGAGGCAGGCCACGCGGCTGTGGGAGCTGGGCTCCTGGTCACTCCCAGAGGGCAAGTGGGGAAGTAAGATAGGATAGAGGTTGCACTTCCAGGGGCACTTGGGTGCAGGGTGCTTTTGAGCCGTCGGGCGCTCATTGTAGTTCAATGGAGAAGCTACAAGATGAACACAGGCTGCAAATTCGGGGACGAAGATTCTTCAGGTGCGACCACCACTTCAAGAGGTAAGTTGGGAAGCTGTAGCTTAGGAAGGCACCCAGGTGCTGGGCACAGGGGGCCGCAGGGCCTCGGGGGTCTTTTCGCGTCGGGAAATCTTACCCTCTGCTGGTCGCGGTTGGAGGGGTCCCTGGTTCTGAGGCTGCAGGCGTCATCAGGAGCGTCGAGTTGGGTCCTTGGGTGCTGAATTCTGGGTCACAGTCGCCGGGGGGACGTCCTCGTGGTCTTTGTCCACTCCGGCACAGGCCAGGCTTGGCGGGTGCAGAGTGTGCAGGGTTCGCGGTCCCTGACTGGTGCCAGGGGTTGTTGCTTGTTGTTGAGCAGGTCCACTGCTTGTGGGAGTCCCAGTCTTTTTAGAGTCACAAGGCAGTCAGGTCCTCCGGGGTTTTTGAGGTTGCTGACCACTGGTGACGCCGGGGTTTAGCAGAAGTAGGTTCGAGGGTCGACAGGCCTGTAGGGCTGTGGCCAAATCGGTTGGTGCCTTCCTCTTGTTAGCAGCTGCACGGCAGGTCTTCTTGTTTCATGTTCTTCTTGCTTGTTTTGGATTCGGGATCTGAGGAAGGAAGATTCAGGGTGCCCCTAAATACTGGGTTTAATGTGCTGTGAAGTTTGATACCAAACTTCAGTCTTCAGTGTTGCCATCATGCTGCTGTGGAGTTCGTGTTGACGACCTCCCAGCACCATATACTCTTAATGGCAGCACTGCACTTACACCAGGACCTGGGTACTGTAGGGGTACAGGGCTCATGCACCTGTACCCACACCACTGGCATAGGGCACCCAGCTAGAGGGGTGCCTGATGTATGCCAGGGCAGTGGGTGTTGTGGGCATGGCACACAGGGATGTGTGCCATGTCGACTCTCTGTTTTGTTCTGCAACAAGACACTCAGCCTGCAAAGGCAGTGTGTGTGTGTGTGTCAGGGTACAGGGCCTCTAAGGGTGGCACAGTAAGTGCTGCAGCCATTAGGGGCCTTCTCTGGTCACAGGGCCATGGGTACCTAAGGTACCATTTACCAGGGGCTGACATGTGGCCAGAGATGCCAATTGGGTTTAGGCTTCATGCAGGTTTAGGGAAGTAACACAGGCCCTGGGCATCTGATTGGCAGGAGCCCAGGGCACACTCAGTCAAAGTACATCAGCAATTCAGCAAAAAGTGGGGGCATAACATGCAAGAAAGATGGCACTTTCTCACAGACATTGATTTATTGAATGTCATTTGTTGCTGTGATGATTTGAGGGGAATGAATGAGCAAAGTCCTGGAGCAGCATTCTGCTTGCCCATAGAGAAAATGGATCTTTGGGAGAACAGCAAAATAATTCCTGTAAGGGCTGAGGAGCAGCAGGAGAGACATGTGCTGATACCTCAGTCTATGGTCGTGTTTTTGTTAGGGGGAAAAAGTGCATTCTGCACACTGCCATTTTTGTGCAGTGTACCGTTCTCACACCTTTTTAAATAAATTATGCTTACAATAGTTCTACTATGGAACTCTTACAGAATGGAAGGCTCTCAGTTTAGGGCATCAGTCCTAGCATTTTTTTTTTAAATCATTTCATTCAATGTTAATTTTCTCTTTAAAATGAACTCATTTTCTTCACCTTTACGATCAAACTGGAAATAAAAGTAAATTCTCTTAGACTTGGTCAGAAGGGGAAATTGATATGGTGGGAGTGTGGTGTGTGTGGAGTGTGGTGTGAGTGGTGTATGCAGGGTGTGTGTGTGTGTTAATTGTTCTTTTTGCCAGTGTCTAGACCGCAGCACCTCCCTATGTAAGCCTTGGACCCTTATACCTCACTTAGGTTTAAATCTGTTTTATTGAAACCAAATATCTGACATTACATACACAATGATTCAATTCTAAATGCCATTTTATCAGACCACTCAGTTCATGTTTGAATCAAATCACCTCCCCCCGTCCCTTCACCCTCCCCCTGTTCTGGGTATATAAACAAGATAATATCAACTACAGTGAAGAAAGAAAAAATCTAGGACAACTCTGCATTCCAATGGATGTTCCCACTCAGGAGTTCTCAGTTTGTGCCGTAAGCCGGAACAGCCGCAAGTATTTAGGACAGGTAAGTTTGGTAAATTCTTGTGATAGTAAACGGAGAAACGGCTTCTATAATTCCTGATATGCATCATCCTGATGCGTCAAAGACAAGGAGAGTCGTTCCATTCCCAAAATGTGCCAAAGCCTGTTTAACCAATTTAGTCTAGTCGGGATCTTCCCCGTTCCCCATAGTGCTAATATTGATTGGTGTGCTGCCCCCCCCCCCCCCAATGCCAACGCTATGTTTCTACCTCGTCTAGAGTGTAATGGGTAAGTGAGTGGATTAGGGAGACCAAGTACTGTGAAGGTGGGGAACCTAGGCAATTGGATGTCAAAGTGTGTATCAATGTCGTGTAACAGCTCTTCCCAGAATTACGACAACCTGGGACACTCCCAAAGTATGTGTAGCAATGTCTCTCTGTATCACATCCACTCGAGCACATGTCACTTTGTTCTGGTTTCATCCGGTGCAATCTTTCAGGAGTTGGATGCCAATATGAGATTATTTTTGTTGCGGTCTCAGTACTGGCCATATTTGATGCCATGCTCGGTAAAAGACATCCAGCCATTCCTTCGAGGAGAGCTGTCTGCCCACCTCCCTCTCCCACCTAAGCTGCGAAAGCATTTGAGTCATCCTCCAGACCCCCCCCCCCCTCCCCCCCAGAAGCCCATATAATTATTTAATCAGACCCCGGTCTGTGGCTTTGCGAATCAGCCATTTCTTGAATGAGGTTAAAGGACGTTGCAGTACTTCTCTTACTAAGGGCTGCATCAACCAGTGCCTTATCTGTGTATATCTAGATCACTCTATCTCAAGTGCAGTCTGGTCTCTCTGTAAGTCATCAGGGGGTATACTCATCGAAAAAATGGCCGACTGAAGAGCAATCCAGTCCCTGGCATGCTTTGAAACCACTGACGTCCAATCCTGGGGGGATTGCTTTCCAGCTTCTTAGTGCCCCTTCAGGTATCTCCTGGCTCTACTGTATGTCCCCACATCTTCCTTTCGCCCCTACCTCAGCTCTGGGGCCTCGCCGCAACCTCTGTGCCTGGAGGTCTACTTCCTCCCACGCATGCTACAGCGGTATTGGTTGTTCGCTGCTTTGTTCGGGGCCTTTCCCTCCGGCCTTTGCCTTTTTTCGCTCTTAATCGGAGCTTCAGGGTCCCTTCTACCGTGACCTGCTACCTAAACAAATGTCTCTCGGACCCCTGCTGTTGCTGATTACCCCCAGGCCCTCCGCTCTGCCCCACTCCTCCAATATTCCGTAGCTGCCACACGCTCTGGGATCCAGGTACTAGTACTGACCGTTCCCTGAGCTCCACAAACTGGTCCCATCCCCCAACTCTCGGTACCTTCAAGTGGCGATGCTTACGATTCGTGCCAGGGATCCCGGCTCCTTCACTACTCCTCCACTCCCGATGTCTAGGGCGCTGGTCCGCTGCTCCTCCCTGCCGCGTGTGAGTTGCCCCCACTCCTGCCGGGTCCCGAGGCCAGCCACTCTTTACTCCCGCTCTGCAGACGGCCCAGTTGACGCGCTGATCGCCTGCCTGCGCCACGCTTTTCTTCCCGCCAGGAGGTGGGCCTCTACTCTCGAGGTAGCTCAAATCGCGAGTTGCGTGGCAGAAATCCGCCCCTTTCTTGCATGTGAGCCACCGATTTATTCCCAGCTTTGCAGGCCCGCTCTGATTTCTCGAGGTTACTTGTTACTGAAGCCTCAGCACACGTAAACGATATATTTCTCGTTGTCAAATTCATACAAGAAAATATGAGTACATAAAAGACAAATCATACGACAGAATACAGTCTTCTTCTTGTCTTCTTTATTAAGACGGGTTCTGGTGAGGTATCGAGGTTACAGCCATTCACAGCCAACAAGTGTTTCGTCGCATCGGGAGTGTACTCCCACGACTTCAAGGCTGTGCAAACAAACAGATAAATGCCAACTCATACCGTGAAGGTCAATACAGTAATTGAAATCCACAGTAATCAACATTACGTTTAGAATTGCAAGCACAAACAAAGTGAATAATTGCGTGCTGGAAAATTGAATTTCCAAGAGAAAATTAGGAACCCAAAGGGGAATGATGACAAAAAGTCTTGGAAGCAAACCAAACAAATGGAGAGAGAAAAGGCCCGATTGTGATACGACGTGATTGTTTAGTGAAACTACTAATTATGTGAATTAATGATAACATTATTGCCGTCGTGGGAAGTAAACGTCATGCCATCGTTAACCAAACGTGACTGAATAAATTACACCAAAGTGCCGAGGTGGAATATTTACCTCTCTTTGTATTCTTGGAAAATTCTGTTTAAATCAGGAAAATAAATAAGAATAGACTAGTATCAGAAAAAAAACTCGAACCGTAAGTTTGATAAGCAAGTCTTAAGGTAAAATTTGGCCAGGACCTACTTTAAATGTGGTTATAATTCCGGCCCACAAGGGGGTCTATGTCCAAAGGTGGGAACGAGGGATTCCACAGATCTGTCAGAGAGGTGTTCGTGTTTGACACTTCTCTATGAAGATAAGAAATAAACGTGTCAAGGTCCAGAAAATCTGTAGTGTAAACCGTAATGCTCAAGACGACACTCAATTTCGTAGCTGAAAACGGGGTCTTTGCCCCTTCCCCCCGTACCCAATACAAAAGACTAATTGTTCCAATAGTTCAACCACAAGCAAAACTACAAAGTATGTAAAATCTTCGTTGGCTAAGTTTACAACTTATGATCTCTAAGTATCTATGTTCAATATATATGGTGAGATTCTTGTCACCATTTCAGATTGACCCGGTATCTCATTCAAGCCGTGAAACGATGCAAAATACAGGCTCCTCACTCCATAACCAAATAGTCCTAGTATCACTTTAGAAGAGTGAATACAACAAACCACCGAACCGCTTGGAGTACTGTTCTCTCATTCCACCATCCTGTATTAAACATAGCTTTACCCTTACCTGGCGTGTTTCTACAATTCAAGGGCCCTCGTCTTCACAACAGTCCGCTAAATGCAAACGTTGGGTCCGCCGAGTGTGGCAACCCGTACTCCGAGTGTTTGTTCCACGTGACGAGGGTCAGAACACGAATATATCCGGGTTCGCTCGTCATCATGTGCGTCATTGCAAATGACATAGAGAACAGACTCTATGTTATTCTACTGCCTCCCATCTTTCGTATTGGGATCTGGGGCTTATGAATGCTTAGTCGCTTCACTACTATTAATTCTCTCTTTATATTTAGTCCCTTTCGTATGTAATATGTAACATAATTCAATATTGACCAAAATAAATCTGTGGTTTATATATACCAAAATCGAGTGAGGTGTCGAATATTGTCGTTCCAGTGGTCCTCAATTAGATATTCACCAATTGAGATCTGTAGATGCCTCAATTGGCCTGTTATGAAGTCAAAGGCGGTCGCGACTTATATTCTAGTCGGATTATGGACGTGACGTGTGCGTGAGTCGGCTATATTAGTGCCGGTCGATAATTTTCTAAAGAGTAAGTGTCCTTAGGTCTCTCCACAAGTTAGGTCGATAACTCGTTTGATTAATACGCAAATTCAGCAGTAGGACATAGAAATGTTTGACTATGTCCAAAATATTTAAACAAGTAGAAGAAGAACAAAGGGTATTAATATATTCCTGCGTCTGGAAATACACACACAAAAAGAACAAACATTTAGAGTCATGGTGAAGTAAGTGTAAATGTAACCTTGCGTGACACAGTTAACATCGAATTACTCAGCTAAGCGTACACAATACGTCATTGTGTATAAGTATATAGTATGAAGTAAAATACTTAAGAGTGAAGTAAATAGAAAGATAACCTTGCGCGCCACATTTGTTATTTAATAATTTAAACTAAACATACACAGTTCGCCATTCTGTTAGTGTAATCATGTGTTTTGTTTATAGTCTCAGCTGCTTAACAGTGGTAGTCAGTTCTGTCTATCTGCCCAAGAAGTAATGGAGCTCATGGTCGATGTTCAAACCACATTCAGTACTCCTCATTTTTAAAATCCATAATGCCTCCTTGCGTCTCAGTGTCAGTTCCCTATTACCACCCCGGGGGTGTCTGGGTATGTAGTCAATCCCATAGAATTCAAAACGTTTCATAGTTGTTTGTTTAGAGCAGATAGACATATGAGCAGCTATGGGGTATCTCATATCCCCATTCTTAACTGCTCTCATGTGTTCTCCGATCCTGTCTCGTAGTGGCCTGATGGTACTGCCAATGTATTTTTTCCCACATTTGCACTCTTATAGCATAAATCACGAATTTGGTGAGACATGTGATGTTGGTCCTGATTTTGTAAGTCTTGCCACCCGGGCCCTGAAATTCTGTAATTCTAGCGTGTGCCCATTTGCAAGCTGTGCATCTTCCACAACCAGAAAAACCACATGAATATGTGGTCAACCAGTTGTCTGTGTTCCTGGGTGTGGGATAGCTCGGACTTAAAATATTCTTAAGTGAGATGCCCCGTCTAAAAGTTATGTCTGGTTTGTCATTGATGTAATCGCTGAGTGATCTATCAGCCTTCAGTAAGTGTCAATGTTTAGTGAGACTTCGTCTCAAGATCCCAGACCAGTCGTTGTAGCTTGTCACCAGTCTGATCTTATTGTCCTGTTTGGTCGCCACCGTTTTTTCTTTCAGAGTGTCTACCCTAGTAATTGTGTCAATCCTCCGCTCAGCCCTTTTCAAGACCTCCTGATTGTACCCACGATTCTTAAATCTCTTAAGGGTACTCCTCTTGTGTGTTTCAAAGTCAGTGTTGGTGCTACAATTCCGTCTCACCCTAACTAGTTCTCCATATGGGATCGACCGAATTTGATGTTGTGGATGTGAGCTGGATGCATGGAGTACAGAGTTACATGCTGTTGCTTTTCTGAATAGTCTGCTCTGTAAGCATCCGTCCTCCACATAAAATTCCACATCTAGAAAGGAAATTTTCTTTCTAGATGGGTCGATCCCATATGGAGAACTAGTTAGGGTGAGACGGAATTGTAGCACCAACACTGACTTTGAAACACACAAGAGGAGTACCCTTAAGAGATTTAACGACTGGTCTGGGATCTTGAGACGAAGTCTCACTAAACATTGGCACTTACTGAAGGCTGATAGATCACTCAGCGATTACATCAATGACAAACCAGACATAACTTTTAGACGGGGCATCTCACTTAAGAATATTTTAAGTCCGAGCTATCCCACACCCAGGAACACAGACAACTGGTTGACCACATATTCATGTGGTTTTTCTGGTTGTGGAAGATGCACAGCTTGCAAATGGGCACACGCTAGAATTACAGAATTTCAGGGCCCGGGTGGCAAGACTTACAAAATCAAGACCAACATCACATGTCTCACCAAATTCGTGATTTATGCTATAGAGTGCAAATGTGGGAAAAATACATTGGCAGTACCATCAGGCCACTACGAGACAGGATCGGAGAACACATGAGAGCAGTTAAGAATGGGGATATGAGATACCCCATAGCTGCTCATATGTCTATCTGCTCTAAACAAACAACTATGAAACGTTTTGAATTATATGGGATTGACTACATACCCAGACACCCCCGGGGTGGTAATAGGGAACTGACATTGAGACGCAAGGAGGCATTATGGATTTTAAAAATGAGGAGTACTGAATGTGGTTTGAACATCGACCATGAGCTCCATTACTTCTTGGGCAGATAGACAGAACTGACTACCACTGTTAAGCAGCTGAGACTATAAACAAAACACATGATTACACTAACAGAATGGCGAACTGTGTATGTTTAGTTTAAATTATTAAATAACAAATGTGGCGCGCAAGGTTATCTTTCTATTTACTTCACTCTTAAATATTTTACTTCATACTATATACTTATACACAATGACGTATTGTGTACGCTTAGCTGAGTAATTCGATGTTAACTGTGTCACGCAAGGTTACATTTACACTTACTTCACCATGACTCTAAATGTTTATGTTCTTTTTGTGTGTGTATTTCCAGACGCAGGAATATATTAATACCCTTTGTTCTTCTTCTACTTGTTTAAATATTTTGGACATAGTCAAACATTTCTATGTCCTACTGCTGAATTTGCGTATTAATCAAATGAGTTATCGACCTAACTTGTGGAGAGACCTAAGGACACTTACTTTTAAGAAAATTATCGACCGGCACTAATATAGCCGACTCACGCACACGTCACGTCCATAATCCGACTAGAATATAAGTCTTGACCGCCTTTGACTTCATAACAGGCCAATTGAGGCATCTACAGATCTCAATTGGTGAATATCTAATTGAGGACCACTGGAACGACAATATTCGACACCTCACTCGATTTTGGTATATATAAACCACAGATTTATTTTGGTCAATATTGAATTATGTTACATATTACATACGAAAGGGACTAAATATAAAGAGAGAATTAATAGTAGTGAAGCGACTAAGCATTCATAAGCCCCAGATCCCAATACGAAAGATGGGAGGCAGTAGAATAACATAGAGTCTGTTCTCTATGTCATTTGCAATGACGCACATGATGACGAGCGAACCCGGATATATTCGTGTTCTGACCCTCGTCACGTGGAACAAACACTCGGAGTACGGGTTGCCACACTCGGCGGACCCAACGTTTGCATTTAGCGGACTGTTGTGAGGACGAGGGCGCATGAATTGTAGAAACACGCCAGGTAAGGGTAAAGCTATGTTTAATACAGGATGGTGGAATGAGAGAACAGTACTCAAGCGGTTCGGTGGTTTGTTGTATTCACTCTTCTAAAGTGATACTAGGACTATTTGGTTATGGAGTGAGGAGCCTGTATTTTGCATCGTTTCACGGCTTGAATGAGATACCGGGTCAATCTGAAATGGTGACAAGAATCTCACCATATATATTGAACATAGATACTTAGAGATCATAAGTTGTAAACTTAGCCAACAAAGATTTTACATACTTTGTAGTTTTGCTTGTGGTTGAACTATTGGAACAATTAGTCTTTTGTATTGGGTACGGGGGGAAGGGGCAAAGACCCCGTTTTCAGCTACGAAATTGAGTGTCGTCTTGAGCATTACGGTTTACACTACAGATTTTCTGGACCTTGACACGTTTATTTCTTATCTTCATAGAGAAGTGTCAAACACGAACACCTCTCTGACAGATCTGTGGAATCCCTCGTTCCCACCTTTGGACATAGACCCCCTTGTGGGCCGGAATTATAACCACATTTAAAGTAGGTCCTGGCCAAATTTTACCTTAAGACTTGCTTATCAAACTTAAGGTTCGAGTTTTTTTCTGATACTAGTCTATTCTTATTTATTTTCCTGATTTAAACAGAATTTTCCAAGAATACAAAGAGAGGTAAATATTCCACCTCGGCACTTTGGTGTAATTTATTCAGTCACGTTTGGTTAACGATGGCATGACGTTTACTTCCCACGACGGCAATAATGTTATCATTAATTCACATAATTAGTAGTTTCACTAAACAATCACGTCGTATCACAATCGGGCCTTTTCTCTCTCCATTTGTTTGGTTTGCTTCCAAGACTTTTTGTCATCATTCCCCTTTGGGTTCCTAATTTTCTCTTGGAAATTCAATTTTCCAGCACGCAATTATTCACTTTGTTTGTGCTTGCAATTCTAAACGTAATGTTGATTACTGTGGATTTCAATTACTGTATTGACCTTCACGGTATGAGTTGGCATTTATCTGTTTGTTTGCACAGCCTTGAGGAAGTCGCGGGAGTACACTCCCGATGCGACGAAACACGTGTTGGCTGTGAATGGCTGTAACCTCGATACCTCACCAGAACCCGTCTTAATAAAGAAGACAAGAAGAAGACTGTATTCTGTCGTATGATTTGTCTTTTAAGTACTCATATTTTCATGTATGAATTTGACAACGAGAAATATATCGTTTACGTGTGCGGAGGCTTCAGTAACAAGTAACGTTAAGCTTTGGCTTACATCTGTAGAGTGTGTGGTTTCTCTACACCTTTCAGCACCGTCATATTAGAGATTTGGTAAACTTGTGCACTTTCTCTGAAGCGCCATACACCTATGACACATACCACAGACCTGCCAAATAAAACTGATTTCTCGAGGGCCAGTAAAACTGCACCTCCAGCTCAACTCAGACCAGGAAGGGATCAATATCGAGTCCTGACTTCCTCGCCTATATTGATGCTTTTAAGGGTGCCGGGCGGCCACAGGACGGAGAGACCGAGTTCCACGTCCTACTCAGTCGCCATCTTGGCAACACCCCCCCTCCCCTCTTAAACCTCACTTAAGAAAAGAAAAGTGATAAACTGCAAAATTGGCTACCAGTTTACAGATCTGCATCACAGGAGTCCCTAGATACCAGAAGCAAAAGACACTGGTTGCCATAATGGAGGCCCAGTAACTTCTGATTACCCTGCGAACCTACCACCCAGACTCCTCACAGCCCCAGAGAGATCTTGGAATCCCTGCAGATATACCAATAGATTTCAAAATCCACAATTTCTCGTTCGCCATCCTAAAACTAAAAGTGCCACTCTTCTTTTAAAAAGATTAGGTCGTGGAGTGCTATTTCCTTTTATCTCCTTTAACTGACCATCAAACCTGTACCACTTTCTAGAATAAGCCTTAAAGCATGACGTAGCTATGTTTGGAAAGGCAAGTGCCTAAAGGGAGTAACATGGTTATCTGAACGGAGAGCAGTAAAACTGATGGCACTTGGATTATAGCGGTCAAGTAGAGTAAACGGATACTGTCCAGCAACCTACGACTGTTGCAAGACCCCAAGAAAAGGACTCAAAGAGAATGCCTGTGGATGCATTTGTTATTTATGTAGCAGAAATATAGCTAGTGAGCAACTGAGTACTATACATTAACAAAGCAACCTGAGAGGTAATACAAGATCGTTTAAAATTGCAATATATTCCATTCATATTTACAATTTTAAACACAGGGAGACCACGTGATTTACCCAGAACCACAAGATTTTCAGTCAAGTGCTGTAAAAAGGATTAGAACCAAGGCCCCCCATGTTTGAAAGTTTGCATCTTAGCCAACAGACCATGTCTCCTTGTGTTTGTTGTGGAACAACACTGGCCAGTCTTCTGCTGTGAAGTAGGAGTAAAAGAATTAACATTCAACTGGTGGAATTGGGGCAAGCTAACAATTCTAAAACATTGTAAAGTTTTGTGATCATCTTCTGGATACATTTCTAAAAACTATTTTGAAGGATATTTTTTTATATTCGTCCACTACAATTAGATTTCGTGAGATTTTCGCATTCTGCTAAATAATCAGGTTTTCTTTTGTTTTTTTTAAAATCAGTTTACATATGTTTGGAAAAACTTTCTAGAATTGTTGGATAAACTTAACATTGCCACTTACTAATAACAACCAAACTATCATAAAAAAATAATTTAAAAAAAATAACCCACATGACAGAATTGTTTAGTGGATAAAAAGGCATATAGCAGCACCTCACATTAGGAAGGACTGGGCCTTTGAGTCCAGAAAATCTGCGTCAGGGTCAGTTTGCCATTCAACCACCTCACACAGTGAACATTCTTGCAAGACAGATCTGCTCTTCAGACAACCAATTTGACTGGGCAACACTCAACTGATTCTGTATCATCTGAACAGTTCAGGAAAAACTACTCTTAAAGAGAATGCTGCATAACATGGTCGCTGCTGTACAAAACCTATAAATAATCAACCAGTGGTGTTAATTTAAAGTATACAATATTATAAACGTAACAGACATGTCACAGCGGTAACTCCAACCACCAATGAATGGTTCAATTTCAATGCTTACTTGGTAGACTTGTGTTGGTTAGCACACTTGACAAGTTCAGGAATGGATTAGTACTAAGTCTGAAATCTTTTGGCGGCTCTCCAAGTAGTGAACCCTGTAAAAGTATAACATTCTTTGAGCACACGGTTACATACAAAACTAAGAGGACACAAAAGGCTGTAGCTAGTTTGCAAATAATTAATAGTGACATCATTTATTTAGTTATTGCATTCACAAATCAATGATGCAAGAACAAGGAGTAAATGTTTTTTCAGTGTTTTTCTCACACATGCCTCAGCAAGGTGCACAGTAGTGCAACTTGAGAACGCAGTTATAAAGAAAGACATAATGCAGCTCCTATTACTCTCAACATTCTGCAAAAAAACACGTTAGGAATTCTTTTATATGACACCCCAGAAAAACCAATCTGAACTTGGGCATGGAAAGACAGCAAAGTTGCAAGATTGCCAAGGGCCATAATACACCTCTAGCTACCTGCCCCAGGGTGACACTTCAAAACCTTTGCAGATATACCCCTGCACCTCCCACCGCAAAAGATTTAAAGGAAATTTGGCTTAGGTTTGGCACCCCACCTTCCAGGTCATCAGTTTCATGTTTCCCAAAGCAGAGGAGCTCGACATGGTAACCAATGTATTTATGAAATGTATTTATGAATTGTCTAGCCACCTAATGGCTACCCAAAAGCTTTTCAACAAGTTCCCTCCTGAAGTATAGGGATATCAATTATGAGATATGGGAGAAACGTATAGTTTCTTACCTGTTGATGTAGTTTTGCAGCCTGAAGACTTTCTGGAGTCACTATGCTGTGCATTATTCCTCCATCTTGTGGTTGGGTCCGGAATCATAGTATTTTCTCTCTCTCTTTTTCTTTTTTCGTGGCCCAGGTGGGCGACGACGTCCCACCATTTGGTGTCCTTCGTAACGTTGGTCCTGCAGAAGCTCCAACCTTTGATCGCCATCTTCGGATTCTTTTTTCTCTTCTTGTGTTAATCCTGTTTTTCTGTTATTTTGTAAAGTCTTGTTTATCCTCAACCCTTTATCTCCCGTCTCATTTTTCTGGTGGAGGAGGGTGGGTTCGCTAGTGAATCCAGTAAGTCTTCAAGCAGAAAAACTACACCGACAGGTAAACTATACGTTTTGCAGCGTGAATCTTTCTGGATTCACTATGCTATGCATAGACTTTGTAGAGGATTGTCCTTATTGTGGTGGCTGGGTGGAAGATGAGCATTGGTTACTGAATATGTGTTGTAAGACCTTCTGTCCCACTTGTGCTTCTTTGTTCATTTGAATATCCACACAGTAGTGCTTGGTGAACGTATGCACTGAAGACCATGTTGCCGCTTGGCAAATGTCTTGGCTACGTGTGTTCGCTAGAAACACAATTGTTGCTCCTTTCTTCCTTGTTGAGTGAGCTTGAGCTGCTCCTTGTAACTGTTGTCCTGCCTGTTTGTGGCAGAGTTGAACTGTCTGCGCAATCCATCGTGCAATGGTATTCTTTGTGACTGGCCGTCCCAGAAAACTGCTTGCGAAGGAGACAAATAACTGTTTTGTTTTCCTGACTTCCTTTGTTCTCTCTATATAGTGCATTACAGCCCTCCTGGCGTCTAGTGTGTGCAGAGCCCTTTCTGTTTTTGTGGTCGGTTTTTGGAAAAAACTTGGTATCTGGATTGTTTGGTTGATATGGAACCTTGACACCACCTTTGGCATGCAGTGTAGGACCGTCCTCATTACAATCCTGTCCTTGTGTATTTGTAAGTAGGGCTCTTGGAGAGTGAGCGCTTGCAACTCACTTACTCTTCGTAGTGACGCGATCTCCGCTAAGAAGGCCGTCTTTATCGTGAGCATGTGCAGTGTAGCCTTGTTAATAGGTTCAAAGGGTGCCTTCATCAGTTGAGTTAGCACTACGTTGAGGTTCCATGCCGGTGCTGGCATCCTCTTTTGGGGGGCGGGGGGGATTCTCTTGGCCCCTTCCAGGAGTCTCTTCACCACTTGAGAGGTGAAGAAACCTTTCCCAGTTTTGTCCTCTTGTGTAGGCCACCACCGCAGCCAAGTGCACTCTCAGGGATGTGTAGCTTAATCGGCTTTGTAGCAGGTGTGTTAAGTACTTTAGTACTGTTGTGACCTTCCGTTGTAGTTTCTCCTTGATGCACCATTGGGAGTACCACTTCCATTTTGCTATGTAGCACTTTCTTGTGGTAGGCCTCCTTGCCTCCCTGAGTACTGCCATAGTACTTGCTGGTAGTTTTAGGTGCGCAAATTCTAGGTCTGCTAGGCTCAGACCCTCTGGTTCAGGGTGAAGCACCCTTCAGTTTTGCATTGTTAACAGGTCCCTTCTCCTTGGGAAGCTGTGTGCTGGTTCTTGTGCCCTTTCCACTATCTGTGAGAACCAGGACTGTCTGGCCCACTGAGTTGCTATCAGTATCAGTGTCATGTTGCTGATTCTGCATTTGCTGAGTACCCTGTGTATCAGTGGTATCGGGGGAAAAGCGTATGCAAAGCTCTTTGACCAACTTATCCATAGCGCATTCCCTTGGGAACGGTGGTCCGGTTGCCTGGATGCGAAGTGTTGGCATTTTGCATTCTGGTGTGTTGCAAATAGGTCTATTTGTGGAGTACCCCACTTCTGGAAAAGCCTCTCAATTTCCTGCTGGTTGAGCTCTCATTCGTGGGAAGCGGACGTCTGTCTGCTGAGCCGGTCTGCTTCCACATCTTCCTTTCCTTGGAGATCTATTGCTAGTAGGTCTATTTTCAGTGGAATGGCCCGTCTCCAAATTTCCTGTGCTAACCCCGATAATGGTACTGATTGTGTTCCTCCTTATTTGTTGATGTAGAACATGGTGGTTGTGTTGTCTGTTTGGACCAACACCCTGTTCCCGTACAGCTCTTTCTGAAAGGCTTTTAAGGCTAGGAATACAGTCTTTAGTTCCAGGTAGTTGATGTGTCTGACAGCATCCTGCTGCGACCATAGACCCCTCACCTTAAGCTTGTTCATGTCTGCGCCCCACCCCAGCTGGGAGGCGTCCGTTGTGATGGTCACTGTTGGAGTTAGTTGTGTGAATGGCTTCCCCTGTGATAAGTTTTCCTTCTTCCACCATGCTATTTCCTGATGTACTGCGTGCGTGACAACCACAAGATCTTCCCAACTCCCTGTGGCCTGTGACCATTGCTGCTGGATCCATTCCTGGAATGGTCTCATGTGCAGTCGAATATTTGGGACTAGGTGGATGCATGACGCCATCATTTCCATCAGTTTGCTCGCCGTCCTCACTGTCAGAACTTGCCCCTTGCGGTAATGACGTGTTTCCTTCAGTATTGCCAATGTTCTCTTCCTGCTGGGGAACACCTTGGCCTGAATGGTGTCGAACTCTGCCCCTAAGAATATCTTGATCTACTCTGGTTCTGTTGACTATTTCTGCCAATGGATTGAGAAACCCAGTCTTGTTAGTGTTAGTATGACCTGCTGGATGTGCAGTCTGCACTGGTCGTACGAACTTGCCTTTACGAGCCAGTCGTCGCGATAGGGGTATATGTGTATCCCTTGCCTTCGTAGCTGTGCTGCGACAGCTGCTAGGCATTTTGTAAACACCCTTGGTGCCGATTTGAGGCTGAATGCCAGTACCTTGAACTGGTAGTGGCTTTGATTGATCACAAACCTCAGCAGGTGCTTGTGTTTGTGGTTGATGGGGATGTGTAAGTATGCATCCTTTAAATCTATAGTAGCCATGAATTCTCCTTGCTGTATTTGTGGTATTACCTCTTGTAGGGAAGACATCTTGAACCTTTGTGTTCTTATGAATTTGTTCAGGAACCTTAGATCTAGGATAGGTCTTAGTGTCTCGTCCACTTTTGGCACTAGGAAGTAGGTTGAGTAAACCCCTTTGTTCCTTTGGTACCACCTCTATTGCCTCCTTGCTGAGCAGTTCTTGTGCTTCTAGCTGCAAGAGCGAGAGTTCGTTTGCTGAGTGTTCCCTGTTTCTTGGTTTTCTGTTCGGAGGCTGTCTTTCTAACTCTTTACAATATTCGTATTGTATGATGTTTAGTATCCATTTGTCTGATGTGACTTTTCTCCATTCCTGGATGAAGTCTCTTATTCTTCCCCCTACCGGTGTTGAGTGTTCGAGGTGCTGTTTGTCATTGAACTTTTGGCTGGAGTTTCCCTTTATGTCCTTCCGCCCACCCCGAGGTGTTGCTGGGGTGGGGGTATTTTTCTTTGATGAAGTCACTTGGTTGAGGGCTGCTGTCCTCCTCTCCGTGTTTATCCTCGTCCGTTTCTATGCCCTCGAAAGGACTGTCCCCGGGGCTGGCACTGCCAATTCTGCTGCTGCTGTCCCTGCTGTTGCTGGCTTTGGTTGTTCCCTTGGTAACCTTGCTGGAACGATTTGTGCGATGTGGAGGGTGCGTTGCCTCCCCTACTGTGGGTTTGCCCCTTTCTCATTCCCCAGAACTGCAACGCCCCCATGGACCTTGCAGTTAAGTTGTCCTTCTTAAGCTTTGTCAACTTGTCATCGACTGGCGCGCCAAACAGTTGCTCTCCATTAAAAGGTGTGTTTAGGATGTTGCTCTGCACCTCTGGCTTGAATCCTGAAATTCTGAGCCATGCGTGTCTTCTCTCAGTCATTCCTATCATCATTAGCCTGCTTGATGTTTCTGCCGCATCCAATGCTGATTTTAGGCATGTATTCGCCATGCTTTTCCCCTCTTCAACCAGGTGAGTCGCTCTTTGCTGGTACTGTTCCGGTAGATGTTTTAGGAGCTGTCCTACTTCATCCCAGTGTTGGTAAGCGTGCCTGTTGATCAGGGCGTTGGAGTTAGCGATGCGCCATTGGATTGCCGCATTTCTCTCCACTTTCCTCCCTGTGATGTCCATCCTCCTACTCTCTTTGTCTGGAGGTGGTCCGGCATTAGTGGGTACATTGGCCCTCTTCCTAGCCGTTGCTGCAATAATGGAGTCGACTGGCACTGAACCTTTGATGTATGCAGGGTCCTGTGAAGAATGTTTGTATTTCTTCTCAGTCCTGGGGGTCACCGCTTGCATGTTGCAGGCTCCTTTAAGGCCTCTCTTCCCTGATCCAGCACACTGGTGAGCATGGGCAGGAATTGGCTCTTAGTTTGCTGAGGCAGTAGAGTTTCTAGGAGGAAACATGATTTCGGCTTCTCTTCCTCCATTTTCACCCCATAAGTCTGTGCAGCCTTCTGTACAGCCATGTTGTAGACCCCTATGCCGTCTGGCGGCGAGGGCCTCGAAGGATACGTGTCTACACCCTCTTCCGGCGATTCTCTGTCAAGATCTTGCCAATCCATGTCTTGCGCCTCCGAGGATTGAAGGTCTTCCTCGCCTTCTCCCTCGAAATAGTAGTCTTCGTCCCAGATTTCCTCGATTGGTTCGGGGGTTTTCGGCGGTTGCGCGTGGTCTCCTTCGACGGGATGGTGTATTGGCTTATCTTCTCGTCGAAGTCCTTTTTCCGTTAAATGATGCTCGCCATTTCGGCCTCGAGCCTCCTCTTCTTCCTCTCCATCTCGGTGGCGTGTTCGGCTTCGAGGGCTGGAGCGCTTCCTTTCATGGCTGTCGACGTCGAAGTCTGCCCTTGTTTTCTCGGCACCGAGGTGTCCTTTTCGAGGGCAACCTTCGACGAACTTTGTTTCTCGAGGGCTTTCGCTGATTGGGAATCCTTTTTGAAGGATCCACTCGGTTGACTGTCCATGGTAGCTGTTGCTTTCGTTGAGTGTTTCGACGGCAGAGCTCCCTTCGAGGACTTTGCTTCACTTCTGTGAGTGTCGCTCGGGGCTTTTGCTAAACCCTTTCGAGTGTCGCCTGAGTGTTTAGGGGTCGACTACTCCCTTACCTCTTTCAACGTCTTCTTATGGATCTCGACGACCTCTTCTGGTCCTTCGGCGATATTGTCCTCCTCTCCACTGGAGAGACCCAAGTCTCGGAGCGATGGAGGTGGCCCCTGGCCTTGCATGTTGTGGTTCACCCTTCTCTGCCTCTCCCTTACTCTGAGGGTCTTCGGTGTAAACGGCGTGCAGGCGTTGCAGTCTTCGCTGCTGTGGTCGAGCGGCAGGCAGAGGTTGCAGACTGGATGCTGATCCTTCTGGGCGTACTTGTGGTGGCAATTAGTGCAAAACTTGAACGGTGTTTTGTCCATCGTCGCGCTCAGGGTGCCCTCTGCCAGCGCATCCTCCGTCGAACGTCGAGATTTTGGTAGCAAAGCCTCTCCCTCGTCGCTCCGGGTACCTGACCTGTAGTCCGGTGTCGATTTTGTTCGATTTTCCTTGATTCCTCTTCCAAAACTCTGGATCTCTTTGGTAACGATCCAGACCCAACGGCGGAAAAAAGAATCTGAAGATAGCGACCTAAGGTGGGAGCTTCCGCTGGAAGCGCGCCGACGTCACAAAGGACACCAAATGGTGGGACGTCGCTGCACACCTGAGCCCCGAACAAAAAAAAAAAAAAAGAGAAAATACTACGATTCCAGACCCAACCACAAGATGTCGGAATAATGCACAGCATAGTGAATCCAGAAAGATTCACGCTGCAAAACTCATTTTAGCCTTAAATCTGATTTAATAAATATCAGAACGATGCGATTTACAAGGATCCCATATGTGTTGGATTGCCAAACAACCTTCACACAGTGAGTGCTTACAATGGGTGGGAATGAATGATATCAAAACTAATACAGAGGGAGGAGTGTGTTCAGACTCTGTCTTCAACTTGTGTTAACATAAAGAGACTGAATTATGTGATATGTGGGATTAGACAGATGATGGACCACATCACAGAACAATCTGGTGTAAGAAAGTGGCTCTGTATATACTGTTCCCAAATAGGTACAGTGTGCACAGAGTCCACAGTCCACAGAGGTTTGGCAGAGGCTATAGTTAGATATAACCTTACTCTCTAAAGTGGTAGCTTGGTCGAGCAGTAAGGCAGTATCAGAGGACAGTGTAAAGCATTTGTTGTACACACTCAGACAGCAAATGGTCTCACACACTCAAGAACTGAACTCTAGGCCAATGGTTTGTATATAAAAATATATGGTTGTTTTATTTTAGAACCAACAATAGGTATCAAAATATACATTCTCAGAATGAGATGCTTTAGATAAATACTTTCAATAGGCAACAGACTTTTGAATGCAATAGATACAGTTGTTGCACTGGGCAACACAATTTCCAACACAATTATACATTGAGCTCAATGGTAATTTCTAGTTAAATGCAATTGATTACTTTTTATATTACTTTTTTTACCACAGGACTGGATCCTAGATTCAGTCCTGGGACATTTCCTGGAAACAGTTGAGTAAAAACGTTTTGGTTACAGTTATGATTTTTAAGGATTATTATTGTATTTTAAAAGTTGACTCACAGAAACTTTTTCACATATAATCACCAATGTTAACTTATGGGAGGAAATTCACATAGCAGGTAAGTGGGGTTATCATTACTTTTTCTAACTTAGTGTTGTATCCTGGATCCCAGCACTGGTGCATCTCCTATAAACAGTTGGAAGAAAGTGTTTTTGTTATACAGGCGATTTTTAAGGAATATTTGTAAGTGTCAAAAATCGACACTTGGAAGAATTTCTGGCAAAAACCAGGCAATGTTATCCTATGGAGGAAAATCAAGTTAGCGGTAAGTACGGTAGTAATTACTTTGCAGGGTCTAACATCTGGGTTACATATTTGCTCTTTTGGGGCAGAGTCCCCAAACATTTCTTTGTGAAGCTGCACTGCCCTGTCCTTGTAAGTTTTCTGTCCGGTCATATGTTCTTTTTCACCCAAGAGCTCAAAATGCATTGAAGTCCAATGGGGTCCCCGGTTTAATGACTTGCCACATGGGCTCTGCTGTCAATTGTGCATCCTAATTATACCCCTCTTTATTAGAGTGACTATTTCTATTTGCTGGGGCTAAGTATGCACTAATAGTGGTAGCAGTATGAGTCTTAGTCTAGGGCACAGACATGTTTATCTGTACACGGTGAGAGGACTGCTCACCTCGAAGTGAAATCTTTTAATTGAGGGTTCTTGCCCTTCATGAAGTCGGAGAGATATATGGTGGGTGGGTGGGTGGATAGATGTGATCCAGTACGGTTTCACATGTGCCTGTATGAGTGAATGATGGGCCTCACTAATCTACGTGGGTGTACTACTCAAGACAGTGGCCGCCTTTGTGATGGGCTGCCAATGTGCATTTTGGATATTGGGCCGGTGGCACCTAAATACCGCTTGTTCTCCCTCTCCTTAATAGTAGTCTCCATTTTGGGGTGGAAGAATAGCTAGTCCGATCCTCTGGTGTATCCACAGCTCCTCGACTAGATTGAAACCTATCACCCACCCTTTCCTGTCCAAAATGTGCATCCCATTGGAAATAGCCCCCTCATCTAAAGTTATTTCACATTTCACCCAAGTCGACTAGAACCAGTCTGAATGGTGGCGATGAAGAGGGGGGGGGGGAGGGGGGGGGGGGGGGGGATCAATAGAGATTTGAAGGGTGTAGAGCTCCTGGTTTTGATAGGCCCTCAGGAAAATTATAGCCGTCTGGAAACTCTGCAGAGCTGCCTTGCAGCTGGCCTGTGGTGAGAAGGAAACTGTACCTTCACTGAGCTGGATTGAGCTTTTTCCGGGAGGGAGTGACCCCCATCCACTATAGACAGCAACAGCTCATTTGGCTGAAGGGATCACGAAAGAGGACGTCTCAATGAATGAAGGGTGCCACAAGTGTGTCCCAGTGATCTGTTCAAAAACTGGGTCAACAAGTTGCTCCATAACCTTTAAAGATTACGAAGGGTGAGAGTCTGCACCGTACAGGACTTGCCCGGTAACAATCAGGTGTGTGTTCTTTTCTCTGCACTTCCCTTGGGAGTTTTGAAAAATCGAGACATTGGAGTACTTGTCCCCTCAGATGGAGTGGGTCGCTCCGATTCTGAACTTTTGGAATCCTCTTTCTTGTAAAGCAGTTCCAGAGATGCTGCACTTTGAACCTCTAGTCAAGACCTATAGTGCAGGCTAGTAGTCCACTGGCCATATCATAAACGATGTGGCTGCCACCACCATCAGAAAAATCACAACGGCAATCAGTAGTTTCTGAGATGAAGACCTCCTGATCAATAATTTTATTAAAAACACCTTTATTGTCTTTTATTTGCATATAACATACACATAATCGAACACTCTATACAGATGTCACATGTGCATGCACACCAATGGCCATTAATTCGGTCACTTATCTAGTTCAGATAAGTACACTCACCAATTTCCGATGCTTCCCTGGGCATCCTCCTTGATTATAACGCAAATGTGGTAGCACAGTAGTCCATACTTCTCACCCACTCAGCCATGAGGGGCCCTTTCCAATTTCTTTTTCAGCAACAAGAATGTGCATGGCCACCAGCAGTCTGATACACAGCGAACCTCCCATTCATCCATCACTCCCAGTATTGCCATCTTTCGCTCAGGCAAAAGTCTCGCCTCCTGAGTCAGCACATCACAGATAGGCTTCCAGTACTGCTGTATAGGGCATCTCCATATTATGTGGTAGAATTTCCCAAGCTCTCCCTTGCATCTTAAGGAGTGTGGATCCAGGTCATGATTTATTTTACCGAGCCTAGTAGGGCAGTAATAAACCCTATAAAGGCATTTAAGCTCATTCTAGTAGAGACACCAATAGTCTGAGTGTCATCTTTACTTCTACCCAGACATCATCCATGCAGCCTAGCTCTCATTCTTATATTTCTTTTAATGCTGGCATTGGGTTTGTGCTACTATTAGTCAGAGTGCTGTATACTAGCAATATCTCTTTTCTCTCTAACTTTGATATCACAATCTTCGTCTCCTACAGGCTATGCTCAGGGAAGCCTTTCAATTGCACTTAGTATATCACAAGTGCATGTCGGAGCTGTAAATGACTTTAGAATTGTGTTCTGTGCATATCCTATGCCCTAGTGAAGTGTGTAAAAGCACGCATGTTGCCCCCTCCCAGAAACCACCAAAGTGATACCTACAAAGTCCCAGTATTGAAAGCCCTCTACATTCACCACCTGCCACAACCAGTTCCCGTTCCCTAATGGGGTGTCTCGGTCCTGAGCATCCTGTGCCATCCAATACATCTCACAGTCTGAAGTTAGCAAGATAGGGACTTTTGGGTGGCCAGAGGGAGATCAGTATGGCTGTAAGGGCTGTGTAGCAAATGTTATGAACCCTGTTTCTCCAAGGCAACATGCTCCGGATATGCAAACAGTCATTCATTAATCAGGACGATGGGAGCAGCCCTGGGTGCCATGCCAGCCAGCACGGATTGTAGGCATAGGTAAGTCGCCCCTTAAGCAGGGCTTACAGCCCTAAGGCAGGGTGCACTATACCCCAGGTAAGGGCATACCTGCATGAGTAGATATGCCCCAACAATATTTAAGAATTGACTCAAGTATTGTAAGTGCCAGGGAAGCCATAAGGAGTATATGGGCTGAAAACTAGACAACTCGCTTTGCACAGCACCTTGATAGCTTCACTGAAACCAGGAGTGTTTGGTACCAAACAACTACTTGTAATAAATCCGGGGTGAGATTTATTACACCACGTACTCAGAGGGCACCTCAGAGGTGCCCCCTGAAAACCCACCAACCCGGTGAGGGCACCGACTGGCTTTAGGCAGCCTGCCACACACAGACATGTTTCTGGACCCCTGGGTTGAGAGCCCCTGCTCTCTGGGACCAGAAACAATGCACATCCTAGGCAGAGGTGTCACACCTCCTTTCCCAGGATGGGCCAGTGCTTGAAGGGGAAGCTCTAAAGTCCTGCTGCCTTTGTAATGTGATCCCCAGCCTCTGCTGGTAGCAGCAGATGGCAGCCCCCGATTACGCCAACATATTGGGCGTGAAAACCTAGAAGAATAGGTGTGCCCACCTCTGCCAACTCCACCCTCTAAGGTGGGGAGGCGAGGTGAAGCACATCTTTCATTCCATGCCATTTTGATGATGGGGGGAACCCTACAATCAGGACTAGGTCTATGCCCCCTCCTATAGGAGAGTGGCATAATAGAGGGCATAGTCACCCCAGGTAAGGTGCCCATTGGCTCTACCTGGTACACTCCCCTAAAGCGCCCCTAAAATTAGTATTTAGGTAACTCTCCCAGACATGGAAACTAGATCTACGATGACCTAAGAAAAAAGAAAACATCTCTGCAGAGAAGACCGAAGACAACTGCCTTGGCTCAAACCCTACCAGCTTGTCTCCAGCTCCAACAAACATGCGACCTGTTTTGCAGCCAGTGACCTCTGAATACCTTGGGAGGACTTCTGTCTACGAAAAAGACTCCAATCTCCCGAGGACAGTGGCCCTGTCCAGTAGAATCCAACTCCAAGGAGCCTGGATCCAGGCAGATCCATGTCTCCTACCCACGGCCGGAGTCAGAGTAGCTCACCTGTCCAGTCAAGTCTCCCCTGCGATCCGGATCTCAAGTCCAGCACTGGCTGATCTCCACGGTAGCAATGGCAGTGTGAATCCAGGGGCTCCCCTTGACCATGACCGGCTCTAGTAAGAAGACTCCGCCGTCGAAAGGAATCCCTAGAACTAAAGGTCCTGGGCCTGGGTGTGCTGAACTGATGGTGCCCCTAAACCTCTACGCCTGCAGCCTGTTTGACAGAACCCTCACTGAAGAGCATTGGGTGGACAATGCTGAATTTGCACCCGGTCGCCCCTGTGCCGCTGGTGCTGTATGCTTTGTCTTGCATTGTGATCCCCCCCACCCCTCCCTTGTGCTTGACCTAACCCCCAAAGCTTGGCCCCTGCAACCGATCTACTTACCTGCAAGCAGTGTGGCTTCGAGCATCCCCAGTCTCCATTGAAACACATTGGGCCGAAATCCGATTTTGATCTCTGCATCCGGCCGCCCCTGTGCTGCTGGTGGTGCAGTTTTGGTGCTCACCTGACCCTTGCTGATCTTTGGGCCCGAGGGCTGGGACTGTAAGTGTGACACTTACTTGTTTAACCACGATATTGTTTTCCCCCCTAAGATAACACTGAACTATGCTGACAGTGTCGACTTTTGAAAGTGAAAAGCATTTTTATTTAAAAACGTACTTACCTTCTTGCAAAGATCTTGGTCGTAAAATACAGTACAAATCAAGCTTATTTTTCTAAAATTGGTGTAGATCTTTTTCGAATCATGTGTCTGTTATTGGTCAATGTTGTGCATTAAAGGTCTTACACTCCTCTGTGTTAGGCCTAAGGCTGCCCACCCACACTACCACTAATAGAGCACCTTGGGTTTTACATTGAGCCCTGTACGCTTTTGGAGAACCTCTGAACTCTGTGCACAGTATAACCAATTAGTGGTATACCATATACACAGCGAGCATCCTACAGTGGGCGAGCAGCTTAAGCTTATCAAAGGGTAGTGCTAATAATTTGTTGTACTCACAGAGGCAATAATGATACACACAAAAATAAATCTGTGACCAATTTAGAAAAATAGTACGTATTTTTATCTAAAATTTCAAAACAAAGAGTTTCATTATCAAATAAGTACTTTTCAAATATTCATTTTCACAGGTAAGTAAAATGTTGACTTAAATGTGTCTATACATGTTAAGTCTTTTCTCTGGGGGAAAAAAGCATATTCTGCTTACAATTACTTGCAAAAGGTATCCAAGGGTCCCCTTCAGGACTTAAGGTGGTAGGGGGACAAAGTTTAAAGAACGACCAGAAGTTAGTCTTTACCTGCCGTTCAACATCCGGGTGCAGAGGTGCTGGTCAGGTTAGTAGATTTGCACGCTACCAGAAAGGAGAGAAGGGGGCAACCTAAACACAGGCTGCAGAGGGGGATTTGGGGACAAGTCAGAAAGCTCCCAAGGTTCACGAAGGCCCCGGGAGCAAGGAAACACAGTCAGTTTGATGGAACCGGGGCTGGGTTGGTGCGTCATGGGCACTCACAGTTGTCGGTCTCAGTTTGAGAAGACAAAAATCGAACAGCTGGGCCAGTCTTGAATTGGGTTTTTGCGGCGCTGACGTCCCTCGACAATTGCTTGGTATTGGAGTCATTGGAGTCCAGATTGGACTCAAACAGGCTTTGGTTGCTGCAAGGGGTCCGGTACCCCAGGTATTGGTGCAGTACGGCACTAGCTGGTGCTGGGCTCTTCTCACTTGGTGTGGAGATGGATCGGACCTCCTCAAGCACAGTTTGCTGCCTGCAAGCTGCAGGGTAATAGCGCCTTTACTCAAAGGTAGATTGCTGGCAATTTGTGTAGCAATGGCAGTCCACCAGGGTTCTTGGAAGAAGCACAGCAGCAGGACAAGTTGGTTTGTCGCAATTGTCGAGGCAGATGCAGGAAGGCAGGGTTGGGTGCCAACAAGTCAGCAGCTGCTCCTCAGTTCTTTGCTCTTCTTTGTCCTATTCTTGTGCCCGTAGAATCAGAGTTCCTGGTGTCAGGGGTGTGTGCCACCTAAATACTCAAGTTGGAGGTGTTAAGGTGGTTGTCAATGGGCTACTTACAATTGTAGTGCCTACACGCCCTATATGAACACTTCCGGTGGGGAGTGAGCAGAACCCTGACACAGTGTATCTCATTTCACCAAATACCAAGACGATGGAATTCTCCTTTTTCATATTCACTTCAGGTATCCCACCTTAGAGGTGTAACTAACCTGATAGTGAACACATCTCCTGACTAATTTTCCCACCTGTCCTGATGCCAAATGGGCCCTGGACAGGGGGTGACATTTGCTCTGTCTGTGGGAAGCCGGGGTCGCATATTAAAGGCAGCAGAAGACTTTGAAGCCTCTTGCCTTGATATGCTGATTAGTAGCCATCCTGCTTGAAGTAGGTGACAACACCTTCGGCCAGAGCAGGGATGGTTTCTGCCTTCAGAGAGCATTATGTGTCACCTGCAGGGGGCCGAAACCTATATGTGGTGGTAGGCTGGGTTACACCAGTCAGCCAGTACACTAAAGGTTGGTAGGTTCTCAGGAGCTATCTCTAAGGTGCCCTCTGTGTGCATGTGTGAATAAATCCACTTCTGGCATCAGTAGGGATTTATTAAGACAAGGTGTTTGATACCCAACACCATATGCATCAGTGAAGCCATCCTACAGCTGGCGAACGCGTAATGCGCAGTGCCATTACACTGAGGGCTTCCCTGTTCACTTGTAATATCAAGTAATTGAACTAGATAGCGCAGGGACATATCTGCTCATGCAGATGTTCAATTTTGTCTGCACCATTTCAAGCAGCCTGCAATAATATGCTGAATGAGTTTGGTGGTCGGTTCCTCAGGGTTGCACAATACATGCTGCAGCCCTTAGGGACACTCTTTAGTACCCAGTACCCATACCATATACTGGGGACATTACAGGGATGTTAAAGGGTGGCCAATTGTGGAACAATTGTACAGTTATCTTGTTTTTGGGAAAGAACAAGGGTTAGCAGGAACCCAGTGCAGTTCAGTCAAAGCTGCATCGAATACCAGGCAAACAAGCATTGAAAATGCAATAGGTCTCGCCTTTGATTAAGTTAAAGCCATTTGCTTTGCTAATGGTATTGTATAGCAAAGCAAATGGCTTTAACTTAATAAACGGTACTCCACTGCAAGTATTCCAGGGACCGCAAAGCGCAGGTCACCCTGAAGTGCACGAAGACGCTCTCACCACCGAAGGAAACAAGTTGATGACTCTCGGTAGGTTCAAAACAGTTTACTCTGTGTGAATAGGTGTGGCGAGGCAGTGCCACCAGCCAGGCTCACCGGCCGTGCACTCTGAAAGCACCCCAAGCGCTGCTACTCCGCCAATGGGGGTGCACTGAGCCACCAAATCCGGTTAAACTTGGACTCAATAGACATCTGAGAGCTCCTGGAGCAGGGGCACTCGCAGCGTCCGTCCTGCCTGCCTCACTCGGCCGTTTGTGGCTCATGCACGCGGAAAGAGCTAAAACACAACAAGTGATCCAAGGGGCGTGGTCTATGTAAGTCCTCCAAGGGAACTCATATATATCCATGGTTTGCTGCGATTCAGCTGTGAGACAGGACAACGTGGCATTTGTTACCAAGAAAATAAAATAGAAAAACCTCCTAAGTTTAACAAGTTTAATGCTGGCAAGAACCTGAGTCTAGCTGTCTTAAAGAGAGTTTTTTTGTGTTCAGAGACACCATGTTAAAATCTTGTTCAGTTTTGCATTTACATTTTATATGGTTTAACGGAACGTCATATAAACACACGCTCACATGAAAAGAAAATGTGTTTTAATTCCCAATGGGTGTCTGTGGCAGCAACGCTACTTTATGCTATAATTAGAAAATGCTGCAAGTCCTACTGTATCTTCGGTTTTGTACGTGGCACGTGACGTGCATCTTCGTTTAAATGTGTACAGTCACTTAAAATAGTGTTCGCACATGTTCACAATCAGCATCTGTGAGTCACACGTGTCCTCCCAACCAGCCAATGCTTAAGTGGTAAACAAGAAATCTAATAAACAAGCGCAAACCTACTGGAGTAACAGACACCTGAGCCACTGCAGTGAACGTGTTAGTCTGTATTTGTTCGACCAATCAGATGCAGGGTGACATAAAGCTGCAGTTAAACAGAGGGCACAAGTCGACAGGCCAGAAAGGGGAGGGGCACAGCGTACCGTCGTTGAAGTCCGCTACCATGCTTGAATTGTTTCCTTTCGTATACACAGGGGGCGTATATACATAATGTTGCGTTCTCTGCTATCTTATGCGGTAAAATTTAGTTTTGAATAAACATGTGTTTTTATTTTTTTTCATTTTGAGAATAAATCATACAGAGCACATCGGTTCCCCTCTGACCCTACTGCCAGCAGTTCTTCGCTGCTCACTGGATTTTACTGTACAGAGCACATCGGGTCACACATTTCGCTTCTGCCAGGCCTGCTATAGTGGAAGTTGAAACAAGCAGTGCCAGAGGCAGAGCAGAGAGCACACGCTGGCCATGAGGCGGCAGAGATACCAAAACCTCTATTTCAGTGGATGGTTTCACGGAAGTGAGCGCCATCCACGCTAAGTAACATGTGGAAAGGTGGGATTGTGCAAATTGGAAGGAAGCCATCCAGTGTCTTGTGTTAAATTAAACATTAAAACAAAGCATGAAATTCGCTCTGCGAGCGCCTTTGTAAAACAAAACATGAAATTCGCTCTGCGAGCGCATTGCTGAACAAGAGCCGGCCGAGCTGTCCAGCCATACTGGCAGTGAAAATACGAACACATATAGTCATAACAAATATAGTGCTCTTACCGAGTAATTAAAGGAGGCCGTGTCCCTCCGCAAGTAAACGATCCAATCCCGGTGGGCGGGGCCAAAAGCAGACAGGGTGGCAACCCTCAGTGTAATGATTGCCTCCGGTGCAGTCATTACACTGTGTTTTGCATAATCAATGACGCAAAACGACGCGCACAAATCAAAATTGCAGGCGGAGCAGCGACACGACTTCTGGAAACATTTCGATTCCAAGAAGCCCTCGCATGGCGAGAGCAGCGCATGCGCGCTGCTAATACCAGGCTAGACCTAAAAACAGGGGTGACCATGTCAAAAAGGGGGGCTTTCCTAAAAGAACCCTTTTGACATCAAGGGATTGCAAAGCCCTTTGAGCGAAGGAATGGAGATTCTGGAAGAAAGACAAAGGGAAATGGTTTAATTACATAAAAATCACACACTAGTTGGCAAGGTATGCTCAGACGCGAGTCCCTTGCTCACTTTGCCACTGGATTCAAGCAAGCCTGGCTGAAGACGGCTGAAATGCCAGAAACCGGTCCTAGGAAGCTTGTTTCCAGTCCAGGGAAGGCATGGCTTGGCAGTTCGGGCTGGACTGTTCCCATGAGGCACATGGTCAGAATGATTTGCATATGGCCATGTCTGAACTGGGGTGGCAGAGTGGGCTAAAGAACGGTGATGGATCAAACCATCACCACCCCCTTTTGTACCGCTTTGTTCGCCATAAGTTGGCAGGGTATGCTCAGACGTGAGTCCCTTGCTCACTTTGCCACTGGATTCAAGCAAGCCTGGCTGAAGACTGCTGAAATGCCAGAAACCGGTCCTAGGAAGCTTGTTTCCGGTCCAGGGAAGGCATGGCTTGGCAGTTCGGGCTGGACTGTTCCCATGAGGCACAGGGTCAGACTGATTTGCATATGGCCATGTATGAACTGGGGTGGCAGAGTGGGCTAAAGAACGGTGATGGATCAAACCCAGATCTGTTGACTGTGTGTGAGTGTTTGATTGGTTCTGATGCTCCGTCCATCACCACCCCCTTTTGTACCGCTTCACTGAAGTGAGCGCCATCCACGTTAAGTAACATGTGGAAAGGTGGGATTGTGCAAATTGGAAGGAAGCCATCCAGTGTCTTGTGTTAAATTAAACATTAAAACAAAGCATGAAATTTGCTCTGCGAGCGCCTTTGTAAAACAAAACATGAAATTCGCTCTGGGAGCGCATTGTTGCACAAGAGCCGGCCGAGCTGTCCAGCCATACTGGCAGTGAAAATTCTAACACATATAGTCATAACAAATATAGTGCTCTTACCGAGTAATTAAAGGAGGCCGTGTCCCTCCGCAAGTAAACGATCCAATCCCGGTGGGCGGGGCCAAAAGCAGACAGGGTTGCAACCCTCAGTGTAATGATTGCCTCCGGTGCAATCATTACACTGTGTTTTGCATAATCCATGACGCAAAACGACGCGCACAAATCAAAATTGCAGGCGGAGCAGCGACACGACTTCTGGAAACATTTCGATTCCAAGAAGCCCTCGCATGGCGAGAGCAGCGCATGCGCGCTGCTAATACCAGGCTAGACCTAAAAACAGGGGTGACCATGTCAAAAAGGGGGGCTTTCCTAAAAGAACCCTTTTGACATCAAGGGATTGCAAAGCCCTTTGAGCGAAGGAATGGAGATTCTGGAAGAAAGATAAAGGGAAATGGTTTAATTACATAAAAATCACACACTAGTTGGCAAGGTATGCTCAGACGCGAGTCCCTTGCTCACTTTGCCACTGGATTCAAGCAAGCCTGGCTGAAGACGGCTGAAATGCCAGAAACCGGTCCTAGGAAGCTTGTTTCCAGTCCAGGGAAGGCATGGCTTGGCAGTTCGGGCTGGACTGTTCCCATGAGGCACATGGTCAGAATGATTTGCATATGGCCATGTCTGAACTGGGGTGGCAGAGTGGGCTAAAGAACGGTGATGGATCAAACCATCACCACCCCCTTTTGTACCGCTTTGTTCGCCATAAGTTGGCAGGGTATGCTCAGACGTGAGTCCCTTGCTCACTTTGCCACTGGATTCAAGCAAGCCTGGCTGAAGACTGCTGAAATGCCAGAAACCGGTCCTAGGAAGCTTGTTTCCGGTCCAGGGAAGGCATGGCTTGGCAGTTCGGGCTGGACTGTTCCCATGAGGCACAGGGTCAGACTGATTTGCATATGGCCATGTATGAACTGGGGTGGCAGAGTGGGCTAAAGAACGGTGATGGATCAAACCCAGATCTGTTGACTGTGTGTGAGTGTTTGATTGGTTCTGATGCTCCGTCCATCACCACCCCCTTTTGTACCGCTTCACTGAAGTGAGCGCCATCCACGTTAAGTAACATGTGGAAAGGTGGGATTGTGCAAATTGGAAGGAAGCCATCCAGTGTCTTGTGTTAAATTAAACATTAAAACAAAGCATGAAATTTGCTCTGCGAGCGCCTTTGTAAAACAAAACATGAAATTCGCTCTGGGAGCGCATTGTTGCACAAGAGCCGGCCGAGCTGTCCAGCCATACTGGCAGTGAAAATTCTAACACATATAGTCATAACAAATATAGTGCTCTTACCGAGTAATTAAAGGAGGCCGTGTCCCTCCGCAAGTAAACGATCCAATCCCGGTGGGCGGGGCCAAAAGCAGACAGGGTTGCAACCCTCAGTGTAATGATTGCCTCCGGTGCAATCATTACACTGTGTTTTGCATAATCCATGACGCAAAACGACGCGCACAAATCAAAATTGCAGGCGGAGCAGCGACACGACTTCTGGAACCGTTTCGATTCCAAGAAGCCCTCGCATGGCTAGACCTAAAAACAGGGGTGACCATGTCAAAAAGGGGCGCTTTCCTACAAGAACCCTTTTGACATGAAGGGATTGCAAAGCCCTTTGAGCGGAGGAAGGGAGATTCTGGAAGAAAGACAAAGGGAAATGGTTTAACTTACATAAAAATCACACACTACTTTCAAAAGGAAACTAGGTTGACTCCTTATCACCACTTTGCCTCTATAGTTTCTGGTATCACATGTTTATCACCACTAGAAAGACTGTCTTCCAAGAGATGTACTGCAGAGACACTTTGTGAATGCGTTAGAAAGGGGGACATATTAATTTAGACAGAACTACAATTAAATCCCAGGGAGGAGGAAGGTCTCCAGGAGGAGGAGGAGGAAGGTCTCCCGGAGGAGGAGGAGGAGGAGGAGGAGGAGGAGGAGGAAGGTCTCCTGGAGGAGGAGGAGGAAGGTCTCGAGGAGGAGGAGGAGGATCTCCTGGAGGATGAGGAGGAGGAGGAGGATCTCCTGGAGGATCAGGAGGACGAGGAGGATCTCCTGGAGGAGGAGGAGGAAGGTCTCCTGGAGGAGGAGGAGGAGGAGGAGGAAGGTCTCCTGGAGGAGGAGGAGGAGGAAGGTCTCCTGGAGGAGGAAGGTCTCCTGGAGGAGGAGGAGGAGGAGGAGGAAGGTCTCCTGGAGGAGGAGGAGGAGGAGGAAGGTCTCCTGGAGGAGGAGGAGGAGGAGGAAGGTCTCCTGGAGGAGGAGGAGGAGGAAGGTCTCCTGGAGGAGGAGGAGGAGGAAGGTCTCGAGGAGGAAGGTCGGTCTCGAAGAGGAGGAGGAAGGTCTCGAGGAGGAGGAGGAAGGTCTCGAGGAGGAGGAGGAGGAGGAGGAAGGTCTCCTGGAGGAGGCAGAGGAAGGTCTCCTGGAGGAGGAGGAGGAAGGTCTCCTGGAGGAGGAATGTCTCCTGGAGGAGGAGGAGGAGGAAGAGGAGACGGAAGAGGAGGCGAAGGAGGAGGAAGAAGAGGAGACGGAGGAGGTAGAGTAGGAGGAGGAAGAGGAGGAGGAAAAGGAAGAAGGTCTCAAGGAGGAGGAGGGGGAGGAAGGTCTCAAAGAGGAAGGGGAGGAAGGTCTCGAGGAGGAGGAAGAGGAGGAGGAGGAGGAGGAGGAAGGTATCGAGGAGGAAGAGGAGGAGGAGGAAGAGGAGGAGGAGGAGGAGGAGGAGGAGGAGGAAGAGGAGGAGGAAGAGGAGGAGAAGAGGAGGAGGAGG